>NC_085140.1:357325757-357367717 GCF_024139115.2 Armigeres subalbatus | reverse complement strand
ATTGCTGTCATGGTGTCTCAAGTTTACTCACTGAGTAACCAGCTCTCGAGACCAAAAAATTTTTTCTTACTTTTCACCGAAACGAAAAATAATTTTCTTCTGAAAATTTTCCGCTCTCTAAGATCGCTGTTACTGCTCCTACCATTCTAAAATCGTTCCCTTATATTCTCCATGTATCCTATTCAGGATTCGCTCCCCTAGAACGTATTATTCGAAAATTTTACCCCTTAGATTTTGAAATATGTCCTCAAAGGATCTCCGCCCTCTATGAGAATCCTCTAACTGATTTGCGCCTCCTTAGATTAAAAAGTCCTCTACGGATCTAGAACGTATTTTGAACTTTTGCTTAGAATTTTTTTAAATATCTCCACCATCCTATACGTATTCCTCTAACTTTTTTTTGCGCCCGTAGATTTCAAATATGTCTTCTACATTTCCGCTCCCCAAAACGTATTACTCGAACTTAGCGCCCCTGTGATTTAGAAATATGTCCTCGGCAGGATCTCCACCCTCCCATACGTGATCCTCTAACTTTTTGCGCCCTGCAGATTTAAAATATTCCTCCACGGATTTCGCTCTCCTAGAACGTATTATTCGAACTTTTTTCGCCCTGGATTTAGAAATATGTCCTCTGTAGGATCTCACGCCTATATGTATTCCTCTACCTTTTTGCGCCCCGTAGATTTCAAAATATGTCCTCTATGGGATTTCTGCTCTCTAAAACGTATTTTCAACTGTTTGCGCCCCGTAGATTTAGAAATATGTCCTCTCAGAATCTCCGCCCTCCTATATTATTCCTCTAATTTATTTGCGCCCCTAAGATTTCAAATATGTCCTCTACTCCCTAAAACGAATTTTCGAACTTTTCAGCCCCATATAATTAGAAATATGTCCTCCGAACTCCTATACGTATTCTTCTTTTTTTGCGCAACTGTTGATTCAAAATATGTCCTCTGCGGGTTTCCGCTCCCCTAAACATTATTCGAACTGTTTGCGCCCCGTAGATTTAGAAATATGTCCTCTGAAGGATCTCGCCCTCCTATACGTGTTCCTTTACTTTTTGCGCCCTGTAGATTAAAAAATGTCCGTTCGGATTTCCGCTCCATAAAACGTATTATTCGAACATTATTGCGCCCTCATTAATTTAGAAATATGGCCTCTGCTGGATCTCAGCCCTCCTATATGTATTCCTTTACTTTTTGCGCCCTGTAGATTTTAAGAAAATTTTCCGCTTCGGATTTCCGCCCCTAGAACGTTTATTCGAACTTTTTGCGCCCGTGGATATGAAAATGTCCTCTAGGATCTCCCCTCCTATACGAATTTCTTCAACTTTTTTGCGCCCCGTAGATTTCAAAATATGTCTCTCTGAGACTTCCACTACCCTAGAACGTATTATTCAAACTTTTTGCGCCCCATTTTAGAAAGATGTCCTCTGTGTGATCTCCGCCCTCCTATGTATTCATCTAACTTTTTTGCGCCCTGTAGATTAAAAAATGTCCTCTGCATGTTCCGCTCCCTAAACGTATTATCCAAACTTTTTGCGCCCCGTGGATTTAGAAATATGTCCTCCAGGATCTCGCCCTCCTATACGTATTCCTCTAATTTATTTCGCCCCTAAGATTTCAAAATATGTCCTCGCGAGGATTTCCGCTCCCCTAGGACGTAATTTTCGAACTTTTCAAGCCCCATAGATTTGAAATATTCTCCGAACTCCTATACGTATTCCTCTAACTTTTTAGATGTTCAAATATGTCCTCTACGGATTTCCGCTCCCTAAAACGTATTATTCGAACTGTTTGCGCCCCGTAGATTTAGCAATATGTCCTCTGCAGGATCTCGCCCTCTATACGTGTTCCTTTAACTTTTTGCGCCCTGTAATTAAAAAATGTCCGCTTCGGTTTCCCCATTAAACGTATTATTCAGCATATTGCGCCCTCATTAATTTAGAAATATGCCCTCTGCTGGATCTCCGCCCTCCTATATGTATTCCTCTTACTTTTTGCGCCCTGTAGATTTTAAGAAAATTTTACGCTTCAGGATTTCCGCCCCTAGAACGTATTGTTCAAACTTTTGCGCCCCGCGGATATGAAAATGTCCTCTGCAGGATCTCCGCCCTCCTATACGAATTTCTTCAACTTTTTGCGCCCCGTAGATTTCAAAATATGTCCTCTACAGGATTTTCGCTCCCCTAGAACGTATTATTCAAACTTTTGCGCCCCGGAATTTAGAAAGATGTCCTATCATCTCGCCCTCCTATATGTATTCATCTAACTTTTTTGCGCCCTGTAGATTAAAAACATGTCCTCTGGATTCCGCTCCCTAAAACGTATTATTCATTACCTTTCGCTAGTTTTCAAAATATGTCCTCTACGGGTTTCCGCTCCCCTAAAACGTATTATTCGAACTGTTTGCGCCCCGTAGATTTAGAAATATGTCCTCTGCAGGATCTCCGCCCTCCTATACGTGTTCCTTTAACTTTTTTGCGCCTGTAGATTAAAAAATTTTCCGCTTCGGGATTCGCTCCATAAAACGTATTATTCGAACATTATTGCGCCCTCATTAATTTAGAAATATGCCCTCTGCTGGATCTCCGCCCTCTATATGTATTCCTCTTCTTTTTGCGCCCTGTATTTAAGAAAATTTTCCGCTTCGGAATTTCCGCCCCTAGAACGTGTTATTCGAACTTTTTGCGCCCCGTGGATATGAAATATGTCCTCTGCAGGATCTCCGCCCTCTATGAATTTCTTCAACTTTTTTTGCGCCCCGTAGATTTCAAAATATGTCCTCTACGAGATTTCCACTACCCTAGAACGTATTATTCAAACTTTTTGCGCCCCGTGGATTTAGAAAGATGTCCTCTGTGATCTCCACCCTCCTATATGTATTCATCTAATTTTTTTGCCTTCTAGATTAAAAAATGTCCTCTAGATTTCCGCTCCCTAAACGTATTATCCAAATTTTTTTCTGGATTTAGAAATATGTCCTCTGCAGGATCTCGCCTCCTATGATATTCCTCTAATTTATTTGCGCCCCTAAGTTTCAAAATATGTTCTTTGATTTCCCCCCCTGAACGTAATTTTCGAACTTTCAAGCCCCATAGATTTAGAAATATGTCCTCCGAACTCGATACGTATTCCTCTAATTTTTTTGCGCAACTGATGATTTAAAAAGAAAATTCCGCTTCCGATTTCCGTACTGTTCAACTTTTATGACCGCGCCACCACAAGAGATTGAAATGTATCCTCTGCAGAATCTCCCATCCTATATGTATTCCTCTAACTTTTTGCGCCCCGTAGATTCCAAAATATGTCCTCCACGGTTTCCGCTCCTCAAACGTATTATTCGAACATTATTGCGCCTCATTAATTTAGAAATGCCCTGCTGGATCTCCGCCCTCCTATATGTTTCCTCTTCTTTTTGCGCCCTGTAGATTTTAAGAAAATTTTCCGCTTCGGGATTTCCGCCCCTAGAACGTATTCGAACTTTTTGCGCCCCCGTGGATAATATGTCCTCTGCAGGATCTCCGCCCTCCTATACGAATTTCTTCAACTTTTTGCGCCCCGTAGATTTAAAATATGTCCTCTACGGATTTTCGCCCCCTAGAACGTATTATTCAAACTTTTTGCCCCCGTGGATTTAAATGTCCTCTGCAGGATCTCCGCCCTCCTATACGTGTTCCTTAACTTTTTTGCCCCTGTATTAAAAATTCCCGCTTCGGTTTCGCCCATAAAACGTATTATTCGAACATTATTGCGCCCTCATTAATTTAGAAATATGTCCTCTGCATAATCTCTGCCCTCTATATGTATTCCTCTTACATGTTTGCTCCCTGTAGATTCTAAAAAATTGTCAGCTTCAGGATTTCCGCCCCTAGAACGTATTATTCGAACTTTTTGCCCCTGAGATTTCAAAATATTCCTCTCGGGATTTCGCTCCCTAAAACGTATTATTCGAACTGTTTGCCCGTAGATTTAAGTATATTCCTGAAGGATCTCCGCCCTCCTATACGTATTCCTTCTTTTTTGCGCCTCTGTAGATTAAAAAATGTCCGCTTCGGATTTTCGCCCATAAAACGTATTATTCGAACATTATTGCATCCTCATTAATTTAGAAATATGCCCTCTGCTGGATCTCGCCCTCCTATATGTATTCCTCTTACTTTTTTGCGCCTAGATTTTAAGAAAATTTTCCGCTTCGGATTTCCGCTCCTAGAACGTGTTATTCGAACTTTTTGCGCCCCGTGGATATGAAAATATGTCCTCTGGGATCTCCGCCCTCCTTACGAATTTCTTCCTTTTTTGCCCCGTAGATTTCAAAATATGCCTCTACGGATTTTCGCTCTCTAGAACGTATTATTCAAACTTTTTGCGCCCCTGATTTAGAAATATGTCCTCTGTAGGATCTCCGCCCTCTATATGAATTCTTCCGGTACGGAAAAGTTCTGAATTACATCTCAAAGCTTATCTCAATTTTTGAATATTTTCCAAAATGTTTCTATCATACAGTTCGAACTTTTCCGTATCATACATCAATCAGATTTTAATTACATTTTGTCTAGAATTTATTATAAGCATTTTAAAAGATCTCCTATGCTGAGCTGTAGGATCTGTCAAAGTTAACACCGTCGTGTGTCTTCTTCTTATTTTTACTTTGATACGTCTATATGAATTCTCTAACTTTTTTGCGCCCTGTAGATTAAAAAAAAAGGTTCTCTGGAGGATTTCCGCTCCCCTAAAATATTATTCTAACTTTTTCCCTTGGATTTAGAAATATGTCCTCTGTAAGATCTCGCCCTCCTATACGAATTCCTCTTTTGCGCCCCAAAGATTTTGAAATATGTCCTCTGCAGGATCTCCGCCTTCCTATACACGTATTCCTCTAACTTTTTGCGCCCCTGTAGATTTAAAAAATGTCCGCTACAGGATAACCCTTTGCAGGATCTCCTATACCATATGTTCTGGGCTGCGAGAATCCGCAAAAATCATCCGGAAGATTTTGTTTACAAATTACGGAAACATCCGGAAAGCAGAATGCTTCCGGACGCTTCGTTTCATAATGGTACGTTTCGTATCAATAATCCCCAGCATTAGAGGCTGTTCCAAGCAATACGTAACTTCTAGCAGTAGCAAGTACCAGCAGTTTGGCCAAGACTTCTGAGAACCAGGCAGGCCAACAGGAGCTAGGACCCGAGAATAGGGTGTCCACACCAAAATCGGCAAGTAGTGTTATTCAGGAGGAACTACAACTTGGGAGGTCCAACCTGATGGAAGTGCGGAAGCGAGTCAACGAGCTTTATGATTTCGTGAAGGACAAACACAATGTCCACACTAAGATCAAGGTTCTAGTGACGAGCATCAAATCCGCCGTTAAAGCTGCCAAGCACGAACAGAACGCGCTCAAAAAAAGAGCTGAGGCAGCTGAAAAAACGCTGAGAGAGGGAGCGGAGCATGCAGCAGACACACAGCAGACACCAATGAGCATCCAAAATACTCGCACGGAGAAGCGAAGCAGGGACTCGCCAGGGGAGCAGGAAGTCCCGAAGAAGCAGCGGAACGTGCACGATTGTGCTAACGTACTAAAGGATGGCGCCAAGAACGGTGAAATGGCAAACCGTGTAAAGCCAGCGAGAGAAGAAGAAGCAGAAGATGACTGTGGAAAAGAAGAAGGAACAGAATAAGAAAGAAAAACGTCGATCTTCTCAGGAGAGAGTCAAGGGCGACGCCCTGATCATCAGAAGCGAGCGACAGGACGACGTATGCAGCAATCCTAAGGAAAGTAAGAGAAAACCCGGATCTCAAGGACTTGGGAGAGAAAGTAGTGAGGACTAGGCGTACCCAGAAGGGGGAGTTGCTGTTCGAGCTGAAGAAAGATCCAACAATCAAAAGCTCAGCCTTCCGGGAGCTCGTTGCCAATTCCTTGGGCAGTGAAGCAAACGTAAGAGCTCTTACACAGGAAGCAGTAGTCGAGTGCAGAGACCTGGACGAGATTACGTCGGAAGACGAACTGAGGGAGGCTCTTGTCTCACAATGTATGCTGAGTGAGGTGCAGATGACGATCCGGCTTAGGAAAGCGTACGGTGGTACACAAGTAGCAGCGATACGATTACCAACAGTTGCTGCCAACAAAATGGTGGAGGTGGGCAAGGTGAAAGTCGGATGGTCGGTGTGCCTGTTGAGACTCACTCCGCAGGTCACAAAAGAGATGGAGAGATGCTTCAAATGCATGGCGTTTGGACACCAGGCGCGAAACTGCAAAGGTCCGGATAGATCCGGTCTATGTAGAAAATGTGGCGAAGAAGGACACGTTGCTAGGGACTGTACGAAGCAACCGCGATGCCTGCTCTGCAAACCGGAGGACGGAAACGACCATACGACGGGTGGCTTCCAATGCCCTGCGTACAAGAAGGCGATGGCGGGCCGAGATTAATGGAGATCATCCAGTTGAATCTCAATCATTGCGACACCGCACAGCAGCTGTTGTGGCAGTCGACAACAGAAGCAATGTGCGACGTGGCAATTATTGCTGAGCCGTACCGGATCCCTTCTGACAACGGCAACTGGGTGGCGGATGCTACGGGGATTGCGGCTATCCAAGTGATGGGCAGATTCCCTATCCAAGAGGTGGTAGACAGCTCTAACGAAGGTTTTGTTGTCGCCAAAATCAACGGGATCTTCGTGTGTGGCTGCTACGCACCCCCACAGTGGACTTTAGAGCAGTATATAGATGCCGGATGTACTCACGGAGAAGCTGATCGGCCTTAAACCCGCAATCATCGGAGGCGACTTCAATGCTTGGGCAGTGGATTGGGGAGCAGGCTGACCAACGCCAGAGGTTACAGTTTGCTGGAGGCGCTTGCAAAGCTGGAAGTCAGACTGTGCAACGAAGGTACCGTTAGTACATTTCGCAGAGACAGCAGGAGTCCATCATTGACGTGACGTTTTGCAGCCCGTCGCTGGTGAGAAACATGAACTGGAGAGTTTGTGAGGACTACACTCATAGTGATCACCAAGCTATCCGGTATAGTGTTGGAACACGGCTACCGACGACGCGGAGAGGGATAAGGACTACCGGGCGAAGATGGAAAACGAAGGACTTTGACAAGGAGCTTTTCATCGAAGCACTTCGAGTTGACAGCGGCGCAATAAATCTGGAAGCAGATGAACTGACGGAAACGTTAGCGAGGGCTTGCGATGCGTCGATGCCAAGAAAACTGGAGCCATTAGACAGCCGACGCCCAAATTACTGGTGGAACGAATCTCTTGCCAATCTTCGTGCTGCCTGTCTCAGGGCCAGGAGACGTTTTCAGAGGGCAAGGTCTGAAACGGTAAGAGAAGAACGTAAGATAGTTTTCCGGGAAGCTAGAGCGGCTTTCAAACGGGAGATCAAAGTCAGCAAGTCCAACTGCTTCAAGCAGTTGTGCCAAGAAGCTGACGCTGATCCTTGGGGCAATGCTTATCGGGTGGCAATAACGAAAATCAAGGGTCCAGCGATGCCAGCGGAGATGTGTCCGGACAAGCTGAAGATCATCGTGGACGGTCTTTTCCCGCAACATGATTCTACGATGTGGCCGCCTGCACCGTACGAAGATGAAGACCGAGTCACCATTGCAGGTATGCAAGTCTCCAACGACGAGCTGTCATCGGTGGCGAAAGGTCTGAAGAAGAGAAAGCTCCGGGTCCGGATGGAATTCCACACGTGGCTCTAATAACTGCGATACTGGCGTTTCCAGATTTGTTCAGGATGGTGCTGCAGAAATGCCTAGCAGATGGTTACTTTCCGAATAAGTGGAAGATTCAGAAACTGGTGTTACTGCCGAAACCAGGAAAACCGTTGGGGAGTCCAGCTTCGTATAGGCCCATATGCCTGCTGGATACACTGGAGAAGCTTCTGGAAAGGATTATCCTTAACAGGCTGACGCAGTTCACGGAGGGTGAGATCGGCTTGTCGGAGAAGCAGTTTGGATTCCGAAAAGGCAGATCGACGGTGGATGCAATTAAGGCGGTCGTTGAAGTTGCAGAGAAAGCATCCAAGAAAAAGAGGTGCGGCAATCGGTTCTGCGCCGTAGTAACAATTGACGTCAAAAACGCGTTCAACAGTGCCAGCTGGGAGGCCATCGCCGTAGCGCTGCATGGAATGCGGGTTCCTGGCTATTTGTGTAGAATCGCTTTAAGAGCTACTTCGAAAACCGGATTCTGGTCTACGATACGAACTCGGGGCAGAAGTCGATTAGGGTTACGGCGGGTGTTCCGCAAGGCTCCATACTTGGCCCAATGCTGTGGAACGTTATGTACAACGGAGTGCTAAAGCTGAAGTTGCCCAAAGGCGTGCAGATCTTCGGATTCGCGGATGATGTCGTTCTAACGATAACCGGAGAGTCGCTGGAAGAGGTAGATATGCTGGTGGCGGAGACGACCGACGCAGTTGAAAACTGGATGAATGGGGTCAAGCTGCAGCTTGCTCACCACAAAACAGAAGTGATGCTGGTCAGCAACTGCCGAATCATACAGCGAATGCAGATTATCGTCGGAGAGCACGACATACCGTCCGTGCGGGCTTTGAGACATCTAGGAGTGATGATCGACGACCGTTTGAATTTCAACACCCATGTCGACTATTCCTGCGAGAAGGCGGCAAAGATGGTCAGTGCGCTTGCTAGGATCATGCCGAACGTTGGCGGACCGAGAGGCAGCTGTAGGCGTCTTCTGGCGACCGTATCATCCTCAATACTTAGGTACGGCGTTCCAGCCTGGGGAGCTGCGCTCAAGACGAAACGTAATCGCAGGAAGTTGAATAGCGTGTTTCGTCTAATGGCCATTCGAGTGGCGAGTGCGTACCGAACAATTTCGTCAGAGGCAGTTTGCGTTATCGCAGGGATGATTCCAATCTGCATAACCTTAGCAGAGGATATCGAGTGCTACCAACGGAGAGGTACCAGAAATGTAAGGGAAACGATGAGACTGGACTCAATGGTGAAGTGGCAGCAGGAGTGGGACAATGCAGACAACGGAAGGTGGACCCACCGGCTCATCCCCAATGTGTCGACGTGGGTGAACAGGGAGCATGGAGAGGTGAACTTTCACCTCACTCAGTTCCTATCCGGACACGGTTGTTTCCGCCAATATCTGCACCGATGTGGCCATGCGTCATCGCCATTCTGCCCGGCGTGTATCAACGTAGAGGAGACTCCAGAGCACGTGTTATTCGATTGTCCGAGGTTTGCGGAAGCACGTAGAGGAATGCCTGCCCTAAGCGTGGACAACATCGCAGAGCGAATGTGTCACGATGAAGATACGTGGAATGTGGTAAGCAGAGTCGTGAGGCAAATATTGTCAGAGCTGCAGCGTAGATGGCGAAGGGACCAGCAAACAAGCGTCGGCTCGGAGGAAAATCCAGCATAGTGAGCAGTGTTGGCCTCGGGTCGTCGGGGCGCCGGTGAACCGGAAGTTTTCTGCCAACCGGAATCGTCGGACCGACTTCGGCACTCGATCAGTCAACCTGCTGAAGAAAGAAGAAAGAAGAAGGAAGTGCTTCGGGTATGTAGGGCACCGCCAGTGCAGACGTTATCCACCACCGGAACTGTCGGACCACCTCTGCAACCCGAAGACGAAGTCGGCGCAATGCGCGAAAGCGTCCCCTGCGATAGCCGCCGGTAGTCGGGGCACCATCAGTGCGGAAGTTTCCTTCACCGGAACTGGTGGACCACCCTCGACGCCGGGGGAAGTCAGGAGGATTCGAGTGAGGAAGTTTGCGGCACGATCGCCGAGGGATCGAGACAATGTAGCAGTGGATCTCAGCAAGCCAGTCGGCGAACTAGCCTAAGCTAGGGGCCGGAATTTTAGAAGAAGTGCATGAGCACAGCCCCCTCCGAAGTAGTCGCAGCATCCAGTGGGCCCGGGGGGATCGAGGCAAGGAGGATAAGGGACCCGGTGTATCCGGGAGGCACATTTTTAGCATGTCGGGAGGAGCCCATCCCGGGTCGCCGTCGAGCATAGTGTGGATGCTCGAGGTGTCTGTCGCGCAGATTTTTGATGGCCTTTAACCCTTGTAAAAAAAAAAAAAAGATAGATAGATAGATAGATAGATAGATAGATAGATAGATAGATAGATAGATAGATAGATAGATAGATAGATAGATAGATAGATAGATAGATAGATAGATAGATAGATAGATAGATAGATAGATAGATAGATAGATAGATAGATAGATAGATAGATAGATAGATAGATAGATAGATAGATAGATAGATAGATAGATAGATAGATAGATAGATAGATAGATAGATAGATAGATAGATAGATAGATAGATAGATGGATAGATAGATAGATAGATAGATAGATAGATAGATAGATAGATAGAGGCAGATGGATAGATAGATAGATAGATAGATAGATAGATAGATAGATAGATAGATGGATAGATAGATAGATAGATAGATAGATGGATAGATAGATAGATAGATGGATAGATAGATGGATAGATAGATAGATAGATGGATAGATAGATAGATAGATGGAGAGATAGATAGATAGATGGATAGATAGATAGATAGATGGATAGCTCGATAGCTAGATAGCTAGATAGATCGCTAGATCGATAGGTAGATAGCTAGGTAGATAGATAGATCGGTAGATAGATAGATCGATGGGAAGCAAGATGGATAGATAGATAGATAGATGGATAGATGGATGGATAGATAGATAGATAGATAGATAGATAGATAGATATGGATAGATAGAAAGATAGAAAGAAAAATAGAAAGATAGATAGATAGATAGATAGATAGATAGATAGATAGATAGATAGATAGATAGATAGATAGATAGATAGATAGATAGATAGATAGATAGATAGATAGATAGATAGATAGATAGATAGATAGATAGATAGATAGATAGATAGATAGATAGAAAACTGGATAATGAATTTGAAATGTGTGATATGATTTTTTTTTGTTATGGTACCTTAAAAGTGTGAAGTAAGAAATGGGATATGAAAAATAATAAGTCAGATGTGAGTTGCCTCACTTTCCACACCTCATTTCTCACTGCTCACTATGCAAAGTGAAAAATAGTTAGGTTGGAGAAGTGAGACGTCATAAGAAGTGAAAAATGAGAAATAAATCACATCTTCACATTTTCCTTTCTACTTATTACTTGGTCTTTCTCACTAATAAGAAATAAGAAGTCTCACTTTTTACTTCTAATTTTTCCGCTTGCTAGTTTGAGAATCATAATTTAGAAGCTAGGAGAAACAAGTGAAAAGAAGTGTGAAGTTTGATGTGTGACATTTCACTTCTTGTTTCTCACTTCTAACATTTCACAGTAAGAAGTAAGAAATGTGGAGTGAGAAGTGAGAATTGAGACGATTCACTTCTCACTTCGTATTAACTACTTACTTACTTTTCGCTCATCATTTCTCACTTCTCTTCTCATATATTACTTCCTACTTTTCAATTATTATCATTATTTGCTTTCTGCTGAATGCCTTTCGGCCAAAGAACCCTTCCCCATATTATAAGTATATATCAAGTTCATCCTCAGAATAATATAAGAAGTTATTCAAAAGTGTCATGATGCTGTAAAACAAGTTAGTTAGTGAGCTTCCAAAAATCCAAAAATATCAAATCAATCAAATTGAATCAAATCAAAACATTATTCCATCCACCGTGAAACGTGGAACATTCACTTCGCCTCGGGACATTTCTATGATGATATTGGAATCGTTTTAGATTTGTTACATGCCGAGTGTTCAAACATTCTCAACAAAGAGCGTCAAATGGACGTTGTTTTTACTTGTTAAGCCGAAATCCAAACTGATAAAAATGTGTAATTTTCAATTTGTTCGTTATTGTTATTATCTTGGCTTACGGATAAAGTATTTTTTAGATGTGACATAAAGTGAACTTGAGATTATATTACATGAGACTGATAGCTCTTGTGCATCAAAATCAATTACGATTTGTACACTAAATGTAATTTTATTTTTTTATCATGTGCATTGTTGGTGGAACTGGAACCACTCGATGTAACCATTAGAATTTTCGGGAAAATTTGTGAAACTTTTGCTTTAGCTGTGAGCTTCAAAAGGTTGAACCCTGGGTCAAACCACTTCAGCACAACTTTCTCGTTCAGTAATTTGATATCTTTCAGAAGCCTCATCGATTATGAATCTACCAAACTGTGATAGGTATTCGTCACCGCAATCGATCTGGATAGCCGATTGATTGATGATACCTTGTGACTGTCGCCTCCCTTTTATAAACATAAAGGCGCGCCATATACCAGTGACCTGTGACTGCAACGGGTAACGAATAACATACTGGCCAGCAAAGAACAATAAATCACTTCTCCACTGATGTCACCGTTGTTGCTCGTTGATAGACTTTTATCAACTTTCAACCGTTCGAAACCGTCACGGACGGAAGACCCTCTACCTAACCTAGCACAACAACGCTGGGGATTTACTTATCCACCGCACCCGGTAAAGCGATCAGCCATTCATTCGTCAACTTGTGCTGTCCCTGGCCCCCAATCAGCGGAAGATGAACAGTTACGGGGACCACCGAACGATGTCGCGCAGACCAGACGCTGAACCAATTGTCTGGCTCCCGGTGTCAGTCAGGAAAAATTGCTCTCTCGGGATGCACGACACTGTGGAAAGTGGCGTCTGGACGTTAAATTAATGGTTTTTCCTTGCGGAACTACCGTTCTTGTCTGGCCGGCAATAGTAGACTGCAGGAAATGGAGGCGCGTGTAAAACATTGTGTCTGATGAAGAACAGAGCTTTTTTAAACAAGTGTCACGAGTTATGCAATGATGTCTGCTAGACGGTTTCATATTAGTTTAAATTTTTCATGATTCATGTCAAGTGACCAGTATGAAGCACTGACATAAACAATTTAATTTGTGCATTTGATTATTCGTCTTTCAGTTCCCTACTCTTCTGTTGAATTTGTCCAGGTTCTTCTTCCAACAATCGCTCACAAACATCGCAGAATCGCAGAAGTTTTGAAGCACAATGATTCAGCAGAATATACACTTTTAAAAAAGCAAAACCTAGTGCAGATTTCTATCTTGGGCTTGTTTGTCTTTATAATGATATGATTGGCTATAATTTTCTGTCGGTCTTGCGTGTTGCACCTTCTTCTTCAGTTTCGTGCTTCTCGATTGATGATGAGCCTACCTCTGATTCGCCCAGTATTCGCATTTCCCAATTTAACTAGTGTAATTTTCTCATTTCCAGCTGTTTGCTGCAATCAGCAACTTATTTCAGAAACGATAATAATTGCCCGCAATCTAACTCTCGTCCAATACGGTGAAGACCTGGACGCAAGTGATGAGAAAACTTGAGGAACAAAATTCTGATTGAGTTTAAGTCCCAACTGGATCGATAAGTGAGGTCACGTTTGACTCTTTGATCTCGGCATCCGTGGGGCCTATAATTAACGGAAGCGAGTTATTTGCTTACGGCTACTTGGCTTACGGAATGTTTGTTTGCACAAGGAGAACGTTTTGCTTCACGAGCCTGATTCTGGAGTTGTCTGGCATTATTTAGTAGGAAATCGCCAGTCGCTACTGGTTACGTGGGCATGGGAGCTCATCTGGGCTGTGCTTCAATCGCGTGCGCACCAAATAAAAATAGTCATCATCATTACCATAGATTGTTGTTCTACAGAAAATATTTATAATCCGTACCAAACTGATAAAAATGTGTAATTTTCAATTTGTTCGTTCGTAAAGTATTTTTTAGATGTGGCATAAAGTGAACTTGAGATTATATTACATGAGACTGATAGCTCTTGTGCATCAAAATCAATTACGCTATGTACACTATATGTAATTTTATTTGTTTTATCATGTGCATTGTTGGTGGATGCATTCCTAATAGTGAATCATTAAATGATTAAGTTAGCAGCAGAAGAAAATGTATCACAGCACACTGCAGTTCAAAAGTCATTATTTTTCGTTCTGCGAAACGAAAACACTCACAGTAAAGCAAATTGTTTTTAAGTAGATCTCAATCTTTTTTCCGAAATGTATATTCATTTTCAATAGTTCAATCTAAATTAATTTGGTTAAGAAAATTATTTTGAGCTTTTCAGTGGAATGTCTTCACTTGTCGTAAGATGAGTTTGTACAATCCTATTTAATTCCACGACTTAATTGTACCTTGACAGATACGTATTTCGACCTCAACCGTAAGGACGTCTTTAGTGTCTCGTACTTGACTCGACTTGACTGTTAAGGTCGAAATACGTATCTGTCAAGGTACAATTAAGTGGTGGAATTGAATGGGATTGTACAAACTCGTCTTACGACAGCTGAATTAATTGCCCATTTTTCTGATTCACCATCATTGATTAATTAAAATGTTTGAAAACTCGATTTGCGTTTTGTCCAGTAGGGGAAGAGGTTCGGTTATGGGCACCGTTCGGTTATGGGCACTCCTAAGTATCTTTTGATAGATAACAAATGATGTCATTCAGACAAACGTTATTTGCTTGCTATAGTAACATGATGTTTTGTGCTCAATATCAAACCTAATAGACATCTCTACTTTCAACTAAGAACAAATCAATTTTTTTTACAAGAAAAACAATACGAAAGTTTTTTTTTTACTTTTTCGACGTGTCATTAATTGAAGTGATTTAATCTAAATAATTCAATTTAATCTATTTCGAGGACCAATAACGATTGCCAACAATATTTAAGAGCGATTTTTTTTTACATTCCAAAAAAGGCTGCTAAATTCGGTTGTGGGCACCCTTATTTTATTGACAAATCAATCAATGTTACTGTAGTTGTCCCCTAACTTATTTTAAATGGGGTTTTAAGCAGTTTTTATAATTATTTAGACATAATTGATAGAAATAATGAGTTTAATTTATATTTTTATTTAGTGGGCATGTCTATTTATTGTACACATACTTTTTGGAACTAAGCGTTGACCGATTTGCTTGCAACAAATTGCATTCGATGAGGAATCCTGTCTTATTGCTTTTCGTTGAAAATTGGTCAAATCGGACTATGGGATCAACATTTATGGCCAAAATATTATTTTTTTTATAGTGAACGAGGAAGGCACCATTACCAATAGGGTGATTAATCATGGATTTTTTTAATGCAATAAACGTAAATCAATGGAAGAAATGAAATCTATTTGCCTAAAGTGCAATTTTAAACTTTTCTTAAGTGATTGTTTTCAATATCCTCCCTAATGCACGAGAAAAGCATGATCACTGCTAGGTGGATTGATCAGAGTTTTTTAGTGCCTCCTAATGGCTATTTAAATAAACAAAATCTTCCTTTTCTTCAAATTTAGGTGGTTTTGATTCTTTCTTCTTTATTTTCTGCCGAGTTTTCAAGGGTGCCCTCAACCGAACCAAAAATTTAAATGTCCAAATATCTCAAACTTGCGAAATTGTCAATAGAATTTCCCAAATAGCTAATACAGTCGCCTCTCCACATCTCGATATTGAAGGGACCGTCGAGATAGGGAGAGATCGAGCAATGGAAGGAAAATTGAAATGGATGCTTGATCCAAAAATTCTCGTTGCTATGAACAACGACAACAAAACAAATGTCGTTTTCTGTTGCTGATGTGTTTGTTATTGTCCAAAGATGGTCTAGTAGCCTGAAAATTTGAACATATCAAAATAAGGATAGGGTAAAAGTTCCCATAGTCGTGGGTGTTCCTATAGTTGCGGTAGTGTTATTTTTACATAATCAACGTATTAAACGCAGCAACCCATGTGAATATTCAATTGGTTGTCCTGGCATTAAGTGAAATAAAATAAAACAGGTTGGAAATCGCATCAGAATCGGTAAAGTATCACTAAAATACCTTATATTTGTCTCTGCCTTGCACCAATAATTGCGGTAGTGTTCCAATAGTTGCGAGTATCATATGAAACCAATGGGATTCGCAACTATAGGAACACAAGTTAAAAAATACCGCAACTATTGGAACATTGCACCAATAATTGGAGGTATCATTTTAGAGCACAACGATGGATTCTACTGCGATAAGACCATTTTTAGATTGGAATATAATTGAGAAGCTTTCGAATAAATACTTAAGGTAAGCGAAATAAAGTACAGAAGTAGTGTGAACGAACAAATGGTGGTTCAACTAGCTTAGTTCCTCCACTATTGGGTATTTTGCCCTAGTGAATCCTGAACAAATTATGTTCAGAACGCATCGAGATAGAGGGATATCGAGATAGGGAGGTTATCGAGATGTAGAAAGCCCAAATGTATGTAGAATGAAGGGACTGGTGAAACCATCGACATAGGGAGAGATATCGAGATATAGAACATCGAGATGTAGAGAGTCGACTGTAGTAGGGTTATTTGTCTAGCTTTCCATTGGTATACAAATGACGACGTAAAGTCAACTAGGGCCAAAGTTATAGACCAAAGACAAAAGGGGCCCACAACCGAACCTCCTTCCCTATGTGAAACATCAATTTCATAAAATGTATTGAAGCTAACCACTTTCTTTCAATGGTTCTTTTAATGGAGTACACGACATGTGTATTATACAGCGTTGTTTCTGGAAATATATGATGGATGAGTTCTGTGTAAAGGTAGCCTCACACCTCGGGAAAATTTCCCGCCGAATTTTAAAGGGGCCGGGATTTCGATTTTCCGAAAATATCGCATATGTAAAAAATAAATGGCAGCAAAATAAAATTTTCATAAAAAATTGGAAATTTTCCATAAACAATAGAAATTGCTAATAAAGAAATCAGGGTATGAGCAATAAATAAATATAAAATTTCCACAAATTTCCATAAACAATTAAGAATTTTCCACAAAACCAAAATAAATAAGCACTTTTAAAAGCAAAAATAGCAATTATTTTTAAGAATTTTCCATAAAGAAATCAAAATGTTCCACAAAAAAAAAAACAAAATTTCCATAAATAAATCAATATTAGCAATAAACAATTACAAAATTTTCCACTAAATTTTTTTTTCCATGAAAAATTTAAAATTTTCCACATAATAATCAATAAAGAGCAATAAAAAAAAAATAAGAGAATTTCCATTAAAAACTACAAAAAAGCAATAAAGCTGATGAAATTTTACATGAACTTTAAACGCTTTTAAAGAAGGGGTCATCTATGAAAAAAAGCTTAGTTTGATTGCATTCTTCTATTTTTTTATGGAAATTTTCTAATTTTCTTATTGCTCTTTATTGATTATTTTGTGGAAAAGTTTTAATTTTTTATTGCTAATATTGATTTATTTATGGAAATTTTGTATTTTTTTCGTGGAACATTTTGATTTTTTTTATGAAATTTTTTTCTTTTATAATTGCAATTTTTGCTTTTAAAAGTGCTTATTTATTTTTGTTTTGTGGAAAATTCTTAATTGATTATGGAAATTTTGTTTTATCTGTGGAAATTTTATATTTATTTATTGCTCTTACCCCGATTTCTCTATTGGCAATTATTTAATTTTTCATGGGAAATTTCTAATTTTTTGGTGGGAGTTTTTATTTTAGTTAAAATAAATGGGGAAAAATTCTGCGGACCAAATTCCCGAGGTGAGAGGCTATCTTAAACAAGTGTTCATTTCATCATTCGTAAATGGATGGAAGCATGGGATTTGCACTCCATTCTCAATGGGCACAGTCCGAGAGCTCTAGTATTTTTAATGGTCGATAACAGCGCTGGCCACGTCCTAACGGTATCGGGGATGGAAAGGAATTGATGGCGCAATCACTCGCCCACTGCAAGCCGAGTACACCTCTGCACTAGCCACGAGTTCTTACGGAATTTTATTGGAATTTTGGGGATAGGTTCTATGGCAGAGGTTTACGGGGAAGGTTCGTTTGTCCGAAACCCATTCGGCCGAAAGCCTTTTGGCCAATTGCCACGAGGCCATTTGACCGAAAAGACCGTTTGGCTGGAAGGGTCGTGTGGCCGAAAGGGTCGTTTGGCCGAAAGTGTCATTTGGCAGAAAGGGTCATTTGGCCGAAAGGATCATTTGGCCGGAAGAGTCGTTTGGCAGAAAGGGTCGTTTGGCAAAAAAAGGTCATTTGGCCGAAAGGGTCATTTAGCCGAAAGGGTCGTTTGGTTGAAATAGCCGTTTGACCGAAAGTGTCATTTGGCCAAAAGGGTGATTTGGCCGAAAGGGTCATTTGGGCGAAAGGATCTTAAGATCGAAAGAGTCGTTTGTGATAAATGCGAGAAGTGATAAATGAGGAGTGAGAAGTGAGACGCCTCACCTCTCACTTTTCTTTTATTTCTCACTGTAAAAATAGAGAAGTGTGAAGTGAGTAGTGAGACGTCACACTACTCACAGCGCGATTCTCACTTTTGACAGCGAGAAGTGGGAAATGAGGAGTGAGAAGTGAGACGTCTCACTCAACACTCTTCATTTATCACTTCTCACTGTGAGGAGTGAGAAGTGTGGAGTGGGTAGTGAAACGTCTCACTACTCACTTTTCACTACTCATTTTTTACAGCGAGAAGTGAGTAGTGCGAAGTGGGTAGTGAAACGTCTCACTACTCATTTCACGCTTCTCACTTTTTACAGTGAGAAGAAAAAAAAGAAGAGTAAGAAGTGAAATGTCTCTCTTCTCATTTCTTATTTCTCACTTTTCAAATGACCCTTTCGGCCAAATGACCTTTTCAGCCAAACGAGGCTTTCGCCCAAACGACCCTTTCGGTCAAATGAATCTTTCGGCCAAATTACTCTTTCGGCCTAATGATTCTTTCGGCCAAACGACCCTTCCGGCCAGATGGGTTTCGGCCTAATGGTTTGTTCGGCCTAGTGGCATTCGGCCAAATGGCTTTCGGTCGAATGGGTTTCGACCAAACGACCACCGAGCAGCACAAGGCAGACAAAATTAGTTGCAGCAACTTGATTATGACTGATTCTGGTCACATATAAGTTGCAGTAACTTATGTGGAACATGTGTGCTGCTAGGGCCCTTCCCTCATTTAGCCGAACGCCATTTCTTATTGTGTGTGAAGTGAGGAGTATGTAATGAGAGATGAGCAGTCTTTGTAGAGGAAAGCAAGAAGTGAGAAGTGATCAAGATCATCTCTTGATGGATAATAAACAAACAAGAAGGAAGGAGGAAGAAGAAAGAATCATGGAAGAGGGAAAAAGGCAGAAGGAAAGGAAGAAGAAATAAGAAAGAAAAAAGAAAGGAGGATAAAGAATGACGGGAAAAGGCAGAAGAAAGAACGAAGAAGAAATAAAAAGAAAGGCGGAATGAAGCAGGAAGAAGGAAGAAGAAAGGAGGAAGAAGGAAAAAGAAAGGAGGAGGAATGGAGAATCAAGAAGGAAGAAGGTAGAAGGAAAAAGGAAGAAGGAAGAAGGAGGAATGGAGAATCAAGAAGGAAGAAGGTAGAAGGAAGAAGGAAGAAGGAAGAAGGAAGAAGGAAGAAGGAAGAAGGAAGAAGGAAGAAGGAAGAAAGAATAAGGAAGAAGGAAGAAGGAAGAAGGAAGAAGGAATAAGGAAGAAGGAAGGAGGAAGAAGGAAGAAGGAAGAAGGAAGAAGGAAGAAGGAAGAAGGAAGAAGGAAGAAGGAAAAAGGAAGAAGGAAGAAGGAAGAAGGAAGAAGAAAGAAGGAAGAATGAAGAAGGAAGAAGGAAGAAGGAAAAAGGAAGAAGGAAGAAGAAAGAAGGAAGAAGGTCATTACTCACTTCTCATTTAATTGTCACTCTTCACTATTCGTAATCTGAGGTCAAATTTTTTAACTATTCGACCAAATGGCATTCGGCCAAACGACCCCTTCGGCCAAATGGCCTTACACCTATAATCTAATTGAATGACGAAACGAGCTTTTTAGCTTATTTCGAATACTAACAGTTACCTGCTAAAACTAGTCAAGTTTGTAGATATAGAATAGAAGATGGAAATGGTATGAAAGCGATTACTAGAACATGAGAAATATATGGGAAGAAACTAATTAGAAGCAATGGAACGGGCCTGGAGTTGAATCCACGACCTCCTGCGTATAAGGCAGAAGTGGTAACCATATGCCCACCAAGCCCGTTATGTTGAGTTCATCATTCGAAAATCTATGTACAAAAATGTAAAAAGTAAAAATCATTTCGAAAGCAACTTATGGAGTACGAAGTATCGTATCATAATATAACACATGAGTGTTATAGCTGTTAAACGATAACAACTATACATTTCTGAATCCCTGAAGAAGATGTCATATATCATCGGAGTGTTTTTGTGGAGAACAAGGACCTCCCAGGGGTAATGGTAGGTCACACACTCACACCAACGTACAGCATCTCCAACAGGACCTACTGCTCGACTTCAAACAGAATGATTTATCCGCATGAGTTTTTGAGTTTTTTGAGTTTGAGTTTTGAGTTTTTCCCATATAAACGCGCCACCCCTAAATCACCACCAAATTGCCTGAAATCGTGCTCACATTCCTACATTAGAAGAAGCTAATAGACATAAAGGAGTTGGAGTTTTCGTACATTCCTAAAATATGAACTGCCCTAATGCACATATGCGATCGACCCTTGGAATTCTGTTGAATTTCATGCTTCGGATGGCTGCAATCTTCTGCAGTGATGGGGTTTCGTTGGCCGTTCATAGCGATATGTTTATGGTTGGTCAGCCGTCTTTCACTCGCATCCTCTGATTCATTCTTGCGTCACCCAGTATTCGTGAGATATCATAGAGGAAGCGAATATCGCCAGTTATTGCGTTTTGACGTAGGACTACGTTTGTCTTTTCTATATTGGGGTACATTTTGCGATTGCGAAAATCAGAGACTGTCACGAAATATATAATAGACTTTTACCGTTAATATTCAAGCCGTTTATCGATGGATTTTCAATTTTTTAGACCATTCAGTCAAGGGTGAGTCAACGCTTATTTGTATTTATCTGAAAATACTGATTTTTAGCTATTTATAATCGATATTTGGTAAAAAGTTTAGAAATATGTAAAGCAACCAATCACGTAAATGCATCGCAAGCAAAAACATCAAAATCAAGTAACTTGAATTTTCAACGCAAGGTTTTGACAAGCGTTTCGTTGCAGACGCATTGGAAAGACGCATGAACAGAAAGGGTTGATTGCAAAAATGTTTCGGTCGCATCGATGTTTGCAAATACCAAGGTTTTATACAATAGTTGTATATATTTAGGTGTACAGCCAAATACCATTGACGGCGTTTGCCCCTAAATGACCGGGATGAAATTATGACAGCGACTCTCCGTGGATGCGGAGATCTGACCTCAAGAGGCAGAGTCATGGCTTGCTGCTCGCCGATTGACACGCTGAGGTGTAAATCTACACGCAAAAAAAAATGTTGCGGTCGAAACTACTGGTCGTGGTGGAATGTTGTTACATGAACTGAATCAGTGGTGAATTTGTCCGATTGCATGGTTAATTTAACTGAAAATTTGTGGTAGTTTTAAAAACATGGCATAGTCTACAAAATAGTAATTGTTACCATGGATTTTTTTTCTGTGTACTTATTCTTACTCGTTCCTATTCCTGCCCCAAATCTGTACAAGCCTTATAAATAGGATCTAAGTAATGAATGAATGATTAGAGTACAACAAATTTATGGAGTAATATCCTATATGATTTGTGATCAAATTAATCTGTTAAACGAAAGCTTGGGCAGAAAAAATGGATTTTTTTTTATTGGCGCTTGGTGTGATTTGGCAGAGCCAAATCTATCTATGGGGCCCTCCTTAGCCGTGCGGTAAGACGCGCAGCTACAAAGCAAAACCATGCTGAGGGTGGCTGGGTTCGATTCCCGGTGCCGGTCTAGGCAATTTTCGGATTGGAAATTGTCTCGACTTCCCTGAGCATAAAAGTATCATCGTGCTAGCCTCATGATATACGAATGCAAAAATGGTAACCTGGCTTAGAAAACTCGCAGTTAATAACTGTGGAAGTGCTTAATGAACACTAAGCTGCGAGGCGGCTCTGTCCCAGTGTGGGGATGTAATGCCAATAAGAAAAAGAAGAAGAAGAAGAAATCTATCTCGATGTGTTCTGGTCATATTTTGTTCAGAATTTTCTCTCCCTGTGTAGATATATTCAAATTTTTAGGCTACTTTTAGGCTTTTTTCGATCTAGTACCAACCATTTCAATTTTTCTTCCATTCCTCGACCTCTCCTTATTTCTATGGTCCCTTCAATATGGAGAGGCGATTGTAATAAAAACGAAATTTATTACGATAGAAAAAATAAACAAACAAAAATATAAAACAAGCAGACTATATCACACTTCTTTAGAGAATCGCGCAAAAGTTATTATCGACAAGGCAATGTAATTTGTTTGGATTAAATTGGATGTAATGGCCAGCTCAGTGTCGTTATAACCTGCACTTACTTGCTTACCATATTTTTAACTCGAGGCGATAATTGCCCTCTCTCGATCTTGCTTTCCAACAAGGACTTCGATGTGGGACTTGCGAACTAATAATTCTGTATAGGTATAGTTTTTTTTATTGCATTTCAACCGTATTCGAATTTATAACGTACCATAACTAATAATAATCTGCCATTTTACCATACTCCGAACCATTACAGTGGATGATCCATTTATCGTCGAGTCAATTAAATTTAATCGTTCCATTACGGCGACCCGTGGATTCTATCCTCGAGTCGATTGTACCCACAGCGAGAGCGAATTTATATAGAAAACTGTTAATCACCGGAACCCATAGAACCACCAATCATCGTTCTCGCTTGTTGTGCCTTATAAATAGTAAGGACCATAAAGCAAGGAAACGTTTTCTATTCCCCTGTCGTGGGCTGTGGGAGATTTCCCTTTCGAAGTGACTCTTAGAAAAAACATCAAGGTGTGTGAAAGTACATTACAAACCGTCTGCCATCGATTGTGTTTGCTGGTGACAACTTTTGTTGTTGCTCTTTGATACCCTCAGAAATTTGACAAACTGCTAAATTGGATTTAAGTTTTACTCGAGGTGAAACTTGATCCCTCTGCTTCCTGACGCGTGTGGACCTGGGGTAGGCTTGCTTTTATGAAGAACGATATTGTGCATGATGAGGGTCTGAGGTCCCGTTCAGAAATATGTTTATGCTGTGAAAGGCTTTCTTGTACTTCCGCGCCGCCGTAATAATGTAAACATGAGAACATTTCAATTGACTTGAAGAAAAAAGTTGAATGTGATCGCAAAACAGAAGAAGAGGCTTTGTTAGAACCCGCAAATGAAAATAAATCGACGTTTAACGATGTGCTCGAGTAAAATGGAATTTGTACAAAACTGTGCAACCTACCCAGCGAAGATAAGATACGAGTTTTCTTATAATCCCACATTCTCATGCATATGTACTTCGTGATGATTGAAATTTAATAGAATTTAATACCATTCGGGAAGTTCGAGATTGTAGGTCATCAAAAGTGTTTGACAAATTGTCGATCCCAAGGGGAAATTGGATTATGTACAGACCGATGAGTTCTGGCCGTGCCACAATCGAATGGGTGGACGACGGAACGAATAATTCTCTGAAGAGCTCGTAAAATGATTTCCGGAATTTATACCCGCTCAGAAATGGGGGAAATCCGCATGTTCTCGCCTTCAATCGGAACACTACTGAGGAATCAATGCTGGAGCAGGAAATGTAAATATATGCTATTTGGTTAGATTGGTACGCTTCGCGCAGGTGCCTCCAACAAAATGCCAAGTTTTTGCGACGAGTTGTTCTGTGCTAGCGGAAAACTAGAAAAAGGTAAATTGAGTTGTTGTTTGATGGGGAGTTTCCTTCTGCAGGAGCAAAGACAAGTTTGTGAGTTCATCGTTTGTTGAATTTGATAGCATGTGAAGGAATTGAATAGATATCT
Source organism: Armigeres subalbatus (assembly GCF_024139115.2). Lineage (NCBI taxonomy): Eukaryota > Metazoa > Arthropoda > Insecta > Diptera > Culicidae > Armigeres > Armigeres subalbatus. The sequence continues at coordinate 357,343,896 of NC_085140.1, read as the reverse complement.
GATAAGCAATCAAAATACATTTCACTAAATAAACTTTCGACTGAAGCATGTGCGACACCTTTTGGAAAGTTTGGTGTGTTTTAGAGTGCAATAGTTGACTGAAAACTTGGTTGAAACGCTTTTTTTAATGTGTTTCATGTCAATATCAATCGCAATCGTGTATATATGCTGTTCATATAATCTTGACAATAGTTTCATAAATCCTCAAGCAGCTCTCGTTTAATGCATTTGACATTTATAACCATCTTTTGAAACACGAAATATTCATTCCGCCATGTTTTAACTTTATCCAACTATGGTAAAAAGGTTTATTCAGATTATTTTTACAGTAAGCAAAAGAACATTTTTGGTTTAAACAATCACATAGTCCGTAGTGTCAGTTAATCGTAGTTGTATTACAGTTGTATTGTAAACTTAAATTTTCGCAAATTCTTTTTCCGCAGCCCTATATTGTTTTGTTCTTCGATAATTATCTCCGAGACCATCAAAACATCGTCAATGACTAAATCCTGCATTACATTTCAATAAACCGCACGATCAGACCGTATAGGGGTATTTATTGCAGCACATAGACCGTATCCTACATTACAAAAACCTGCACAGTTTCCACATAGCAGCAACCACCTATCGAGTCTATCATCGTCATCAGCATCATCTGATATTACAACGATGTTTCCGAAAGCAACCAATCATGATGGGTTCGGACCTTATCACCAAACTCAGTTCACATACGGGTGCCGGTGGGTACAGTCGGAACGAAATCCGGACAAAAGTGGCCAGTTACCACACAGAGTCCGACAACTTACAAATGTGACGGGGGAGGGGGTGTTTATTCTATCACGTGCGAAGCGTATGTGTTCTGAGAGGAAGTCCTGACCCCACGCAAGGTGATGAAGTGTTATCGATTTGAGCATTGAGGCAGATGTAGGGAATGGGCAGAGATGCTACACAACCATGGCGCAGATTTACCGCTGAACAAAGCAGAACTCTATTCTTGACAACCTTCGACGCGCCTCTACTTGGTTACGGACAAACGATCGGCTGCTGAAATTCGAACTCCCTTCATAACGGAAGGCTCGGACATTCATTGCTGCAATAGTGCAGCTTGGGATGGGTGTCGGATTTTGTATTGTTGTAAGTGGAGAAAACAGCATTTCTCTTTCATTCAATACTGTGTGAGACTCAATATAATAAACGAATCAATATACGTCCTTTGCTCAACGATTTGGGTCATATTGCAAAAAGTGTCAAATGTAACTCCTCGTTATTTAAATTTACAGCTTGAACAAAATATACAAATCATACAAAACCAAATTCTCTGCACATCATTCAGGAAATGTACTCAGATACTTGCGGGTTATGACTGAAATATTTAATAATGAGCAGAGATTCGATTCTACCGAGTGTCTACTTGTGCTTTCGTGGGTGGTAGAACAAGGATTACAACTATTTTATAATCGACAGTGCAAACAGAATGACTTTGAGCTCTAGAGTAGGGTAACCATATGGTACCTTAAAGGAGGACATGTCCTCCTTTCTATTAAAAGTTAGATGTCCTCCTTTTTAGATTTCTTGGGAAAACAGTTGCATGAATAACTATTTTAGAAGTCGTGTTTCCAGTTCGATCAGGAAGTTATATTTCAGTTCAATAATGGTTATATTCAAATCCATCGAAATTGTAGATGAAAATATTTTAAACTGTTTCTATAAGGTTCCTAAATAGAAACTGTATTAAAATCTGTCATTTGCTGGTTGGGTGATAGAATAAAACCGAAGAGAAAAAAAGGTCATAAAAATCAAATTAAACTGCCTGTAAACTATATGTCACCAGACATGTCTAATTGCCATTCGGTGGAAGTTCCAAATCTGAACAGTGAGTTAGTGCTTCTATCTTCCATCAGCATCTGCATCTTGCACATAAGTCAGAGATGGCATCTACCGGCATAATACGATGCAAATAAATCAGCGGCTACCCGGATGACGGGGAAAAGCTGCAATGGCTAGCAAAAATAATAAATAGGTCGAAATGATTCCATATAGGGGCTTCTAACCAGTTGAAGGCCAGTACTAGAAATTTACGAATATAGAGTAGGTAGCTGATTCTTGGACCGTCATCCACTTTTGAACGGTACGGATTTGACTATTTCTTTGAGGGTTGGGAAAGCCGACTGCTACCAAGAGCTTTAAATATTTTCTCAAATTTTCAAAGATCATAATCAGCTATTTCGAGGTGTAGTGTAGGGTGCAATGTGGCAGCTACTATACATAGCAGCCAGTCAGTATGGTAGAGCTGACGTATGGCATATTCTCATCAGCAACATAAGTCGCATATTCTTTTGAAATTTATCTCAATCAAGAGATTATGATCTATATAGTCTCAAACAAGCACATGATGGATAGCGCAAACTGCTACTGGCTAGCGCCTTGGTTGCACCAGTTTATGTGGATTTGGCATGAAAGGGCCGAGGCCGGCTATCTCTTTGACGACCGGATGGCACTAGCAACCCAGTCTAGTCGTCGTCAAATAGATGTAACCAGATCAGATAACTGCTGTTGGTATCTGAATGCTGCTTCTAAATGTCAACGATGAGGGTATTGTTGAAGCAGAACCGCATATTCAATATACTAATAATGATTTTTTATGTAACGTTTGACTTTTTACTCTATATTTAAAAACAACACTTCTGTAGTACTTTATTTGTTTCTTTATCAATGTGATTTTTAATGTTTCATTATAAGTTCATCACTGACTTCCATAGAAGTCTAGGGCACATATCATGGTGAAACTAAGTTTATATCAAACTGATAACATGCTAATTTATCCTTTTTATCACTCTCTAATATTTAGTTATAATTCATCTGGTGACTGAATAATAATAAATTTTAAAGTTAATTCAAATTTGCTAGATTTTAAGAATTTTCAATCATAAATACTAATTTTTGACTGCATCGGCCATTGTCGGAGTTCGGCTCTTCCTAAACAGTATAAAAATGCACAGCATGTATGATTTAACAAAAAGGCTCCGTTTGGTGAAAGTTATTTTAGCATAACAACAACAACCCGACCACTTACGGATAAATATGACCATTTGATTATTAAAATGGGAAAGGGTCGTTTTGCCGAAACCCATTCGCCCGAAAGCCATTTGGCCACTAGGCCGATCAAACCAAAGTCATTTGGCCGAACGGCTCATCCGGCCGAATAGATCATTTGGCTAAAAAGGTTATTTGAAAATTTAGCAACACATGGTCGTGATACTCACTAGGCTCTTATTTAAGCTATAATTTAAACGTATTTGCTTGGGAAATATACGAGGCTATATTAATATGATATTGTAAATAATACCAAAAGGTTTTTTATGTAATATAAAGAATAAAAACTATACGATAGCAAGATGATAACATTTGTACTGTTCAGGAACATTAATCATTCATTACAATCAATTAAGAGATTTCAGAGAATACACTCCATGTGGCCCATCGTTAGGCGTTTTATGACAAGAGAAGCTTTTCATTGTGCAATTTTTTTCGTTGCATTTGGTATTCTGTCAAGATTGCACTATTGTTGATATATGAAGTTTGAATCGTGTTATCATCATGATTAATGAAATTAATCACTACATCAATATTATGTAGGCCAAGGTAAGACGCGCGACCGCAAAGCAAGACCATGCTGAGGGTGGCTGGGTTCGATTCCCGGTGCCGGTCTAGGCAATTTTCGGATTGGAAATTGTCTCGACTTCCCTGGGCATAAAAGTATCATCATGTTAGCCTCATGATATACGAATGCAAAAATGGTAACTTGGCTTAGAAACCTCGCAGTTAATAACTGTGGAAGTGCTTAAATGAACACTAAGCTGCGAGGCGGCTCTGTCCCAGTGTGGGGATGTAATGCCAATAAGAAGAAGAAGAAGAAGAAGAACTAAACCGAAAAGATGGTGTTGCAAAAGAATTTTCTCTTATATCAAATCTGAAAGCGCAGAGCTACGGCAATAAAACCTGCAGAATTGAATGTCCTTCCAAGTATGTTATCCGAAAAGGATTAACAGGAATAAAATATTTTAATAAAATTTTATTTTATTTATAAAAATCATGTTGTACTAATAGGGGAAATGGCGGCTTTGGCAGGTTTTGTTCTATTGTTGTCAGTGGGGTTTTCATTGACCAAATTTTATAAAATTTGGCCACAATATTTTTTGATATGCAAAGTATCACCTGTCATAAGACGAGTTTATACAATCCCATTGAATTCCACCACTTAATTGTATCTTGACAGATACGTATTTCGACCTCAACAGTAAGGCCGTCTTCAGTGTCTCGTACTTGACTCGACTTGAAGAAAATGATCGCAGCTTACACTATTTATACTATGCGTAGGTATAATAATTTATCTAGGTACTTATCTTACTACGGTGCTTATTTCTACTCGCTTGATGCGCTTAATGCTTAGGTATAAACTCGTATCTGTCAAGATACAATTAAGTGGTGGAATTCAATGGGATTGTTTAAACTCGTCTTATGACAGGTGAAAACATTCCACTAAAAAGCTCAAAATAATTTTCTTATGCAAAGTATGTTTAGGCCAAATTTGAGCACAATTAGTTATAGAAAACCCCCCTGACAATAATAAAACAAAACCTGCCAAAGCCGTCATTTCCCCTATTGAATATGAAATAAAAAAAAACAAATGTTGCGAATATTGAAATTGTAATGCTTCCCTCAATAGTGAGCATCCTGGGGACCACTGAATTAAAACAATCTTACTTCCTTTCCTTCGTATTATCACCGGAAACTCGACACAACGAAATCATGCACACTTTCAACATTTATCACTTATGGTCTCCCCTCATTACACATCTTATTTTGAAATCATCATGCGTCGAACATAGTGGATAATTTTACAAACTTACGCAAAACTGCACATTCAAAGTCGACGGAAGCTCTGAAATCCACAATTGAAGTAAGAACGGATTGTGTACGTCAAGAAACTGGCAGGGTGCATTACCTAAAATGAGAAAGAAAGGAGGAATAACGTTAATCATTTGCATTCATATGACACTCCCTATTGGGTTTGTTTATTTGTTCTGCGGAAGATATGAATTTCGAAAAATATTAAAACAGAACCCATAATTTATGATAACTACCGCACGGCACCTCGAGTGGTAAAGGATTATTTAGCCGACAACTGGCAGCGAGGGTGAATATAAAATTGGGGCCATACGCTACCGATCATTAACAGCCCGAGCAGAAGCAATGAACAGAATAACAAAACATTATATGGATTTGATTGATATAAGAGATAAAAGAACAGACGACAATATCAAAAATTTGCACCGAAATATCATTTAACTATCAATATATGCTATGGATAAGAACAAACTAATGGCACATGATATTGGTCACTTCTTAAACCTGATCTCCTCATGATATTTTAGTCTGATTATTTATCTTTTATATCAATCATGTCCATATCTTATTTTGCTATCTAATCAACATTTGATATTATTTAGCTATTTTCGTCTACTCGGGAGGAGTGCCTGCTGTGATGATATGAAAAAGGGACATACATATGATCATTACATTATCAGATATCAATAATTCGATGATATGATGATGATGATGGTCCCGCCACATACCCCATACAAAGGTTTGAGCTAGACGATTTATCTTTAAGATAATTAATAATGATCAATTTTAATAACATTTAGCAAACAATAAACGATCCGATTATTTTCACAGATATAAATAACATTAACATATAACATCGCTATTCAGCAAAAAACATAAGTTAATAAAAAGAAACAGTTGAATTCCACCACAGAGTTTTGCAAGCATCATCAGTGATACAGCGACTCCGATTAAGATACAAAACTTGTGATACCTCTCGCATGATGCCAAAAGTTTTGCCAAGAAGCGCGTACTCAAACTATTCTCGCTAGTATCAATCAATTTGGATTACTCGAAAAAATGAGTGAAACAATCAATATAAATTTATATTTAACTACTACCTTGATCTTCTAGAAAATTGTAGGAATTCCACTTCAGGAAAATCAATTATATATTTTTGTTTCAAATAGTGATGACAATCTTATTTTTTATATTGTATTGTGCCTTACAACAAAATGACAACTTTCGTGATCATTTTCCAAGCCTCTTGTAGATGTGTAAAAGTAATCCGCAGTACCAGAGCATGAAATATTCACTTTCATGAAGCATATTCGTTCCGACTTTTGACAATCGTGTTTTGATTATTCAAAACATAGAATAACTTACTCAGTTTACTTCTTTACAGATTCATTCAATTGATTACCCCTGAATATGGTAACCACGCGCGAAAAAAAAAACATAATTAGCCTTGATTGTACTGAGATTTGCCGCTAAAATGCCCCTCAATTGAACGTCAGGATTAGATCTATGCGTGTATTTATTTAAATCATCAAACATGTGTTCAGTTTTACGATAATTTGATAATTTGTGAAATTCAAATTAATACTCACTGACCCATATTCATTCCGAAAATTGACTGTGCAGAGCCGAATATAAATATGTTCAGAAGTGAAGTGACAAAGAAGGCCGATGGGGTTCATAAAAAATATTCGAATATTTAAAGCTACACATAGCTACACATAGCACGTGCTATCAAAGCATTCAACGTCAGAATCCACCACGTGGCGGTCAAATTTTCAAAAATAGCAAAGTAGCTTTTTTCTTGAAGTGTGTTTTTCTAAGGCGACTATTTGGCGCTTATTTTTCGTTACGACTAAAAATAAGCGCAGGAGTAGATTTTATTATGAGCGGTACAATAATTATTGTAACAAATATTGCGGAGTTTCTTAGTAGGCTTTGCCACGAAAGGAAGCATTTTTTCGCGTTTGACATTTTTGTACCGTTTGAATCGAGTTCAAATTCAACACCCTGTTCTACGAATAGATCAGTGACCGGAGATCTACGACTCGGGCCACGAGACCCGACCAGTGGAGACAAATTTGGTGAGAACGAAAAAATTACATATCTATACTTTTGTTGTGATTAATTTACATACGACTAGGACTATTTTTTTAACCCGCGCTTAATTTTTAAGTGAAATTATTGTATTTCGTTTAGTTCCGCCGCGTTGTAGTCTTTACGGATGCGTATTTATGATTCCACTGTGGACCCGACTTTGGTGTCTCGTGCCTGACCGGAAGACGAGTCAAGGGCGAGATGCTGAGAACGACTGCCGTTGCGGTCGGGATTCGTATCTGTGTAGGCTGACCATACGAATCGTATTTAAAGGGACAGTTCCGTTTTTTAGACCTTATTGAGCTGTCCCGTCGTAATCTAAAAAAATCCTCAAAACCCTCCCCTTAAAAAAGACACAATCCCCGTGTCGAAACGTCGGGTAAATAAAAAACTCGTTGTAATAAGTGCAAGACTGAGTAGCCGTTCAATAAATTAAAAAAAAAAAACTCAATTTGTCCCGTTTTTTCATTGGTTCTTCCAAAGAGCTCCAAAATATTATTCAAACAAATTCAATACTTCAAGCAGGAATTTCACACCAAATATGAAGGAAAACCAAAAAACAAAGAAAGTGGACGAAAATAATTTCTGCATCGAAGAGTAGAAAATATATCAGTGCGGGATCGATCGTGTTTTGAAAGCTTATTGAACAAATTGTGCGTTGGATTGATTTGAAAAACGCTTTTCCTCTGGGTTTTTCACAATGTTTTCGTTTACAATAAGTAATAATTATTAACCAACTATTCCTTTTACGTTGCGCTCACGGAGATGCAGAGGATTTATCAGTCTCGTGTAGCAATGAGCGTAGAATTAATTTTCCTCTCGTAATCCTAAATTGGCTGTGAAGACGTGGTCAGCATTGTTATTGGTCTTGACTCTTGAATTAATGAAACTCCAAATCATGTACAGTAAGGATGGCTTTCTAATCCCAAGAATACTATTTAATTGGTGAGCTGTGTATATTTGTTGTTTCTCGGCCAATCACGACTAGCAACTACGATGCGTACAGTGAATCCAGCTAAGCTAATCTAAGTTGTAATTATTTTAACATATATTTTTATGAAAACTCATATGTGAATATGTACGTTATGTGGAAGATATTGATTTGGAAAATGTATTGGAGGTAACCACTTTCCCTTCGATGGGACTCGAACCCATGACCCAACAGTACGCTAGACTGGTGCTTTAACCAACTAAGCTACGAAGGACCTCCGTCGGCCTTCGCAACCTAGCGGCTACTATGATTTGACTATGCGTCCAATTTGGGAATCTCGAGCTCGTTCATTAGCCGCTAGGTTGCGAAGGCCGACGGAGGTCCTTCGTAGCTTAGTTGGTTAAAGCACCAGTCTAGCGTACTGTTGGGTCATGGGTTCGAGTCCCATCGAAGGGAAAGTGGTTACCTCCAATACATTTTCCAAATCAATATCTTCCACATAACGTACATATTCACATATGAGTTTTCATAACATTGTAAATTAACGTCCAAGTCGGGTGGTTTAATCCCCGAAATAGGCAATTACCTTTGATTGAACTTAACATATATTGCCTAAAAAGCATGGAAGCTTGATTCTATACAAAACATGTATTAGAATTTAGCAATTTTATGTAAATCAGCATTTTATACAAATTTTGTGAGATTCTAATACAAAAATGAAAGACAATTTAGGTCATGAATGAAAATTCTGTGCTTTGTTCATTTGTTCTACGTATGCTCATTCGGATTCAAATCGACGAGCTTACCGTACGGCTTAAACCGCGACGAATCACTTCAACCTGTTTTTTGTGATAAGGCAAGCCTACCGAAGATGCTAATCAGAATGTCTGATTATTTGATCAGTGGGCGCGCTTTTTCGTCTAAAATAGCTATTAATGTTAACTGCTAGGAATAGATCAAAGATTTATAATGCTCGATGGAATTTATTTTGATATGATAATTTAGAAATATTTTATGAGATCATGGACGATTTCTTTAATAGGCGCTGTTTCAAACCGGCTGTAATAGATAATAAAAGAGTATAGTGAAATTTGCAACCATTCAGATTGAACGTCGTTTTATTTAGAGAAAATGCAGTAAATTTGTACATAATTTATCATAAATTAAAGTTATGAATGAACACAAACTTCATTATACATCGTTCCTAGCTTTACGAGCTTGAAATTGACTGATGCCGAAGAATTAGTTTGAATGGAAAATATGTATACATAGATACCCTTTTTGCCATGTATTTTGCTCTCAGGGTAAATGATCATCAAGTTGGTCTATGATTAATGCCGTTTTAATCCATCGTAAAATATTGCTTAGTGATGGTCTGAGATGATGCTTTGGTTCACCCTTTTACTGCTGCGTGTAGGCATCAGTTTTATTAATTATTGCGATTATGGTAATTTTAATCATGGACCGTGTGAAACATGTGGGGCTCTCCTTATCTCAGTAGGAAGACACGAACCGTGTGGAAGAAGACAATCTTGGGCTGAAAGTCTTCCTAAAAAAGATTAAAAAAAAGTCTGGTCTATTCATACTCCTTCTTCTTCTTCTATGGCTATGCTGCATTGTGAAAAAAGTGCTTTTAGGGGAGTATTATTTACTGAGCTTATAGCTAATTGGGAGCTTTTTCAATTAGGTTCAACTAAACAAAATCAGCTGACAATTTGATTCATTCGTAATACGACATTTCGTCACGGTTTCGATTTTAGTGATGGTCAATTTATATACGTGGCTAGCATTTAATAGTCATTGTGGTGGATCATTCAGTAGAATCAATTTTATTAATTGTATGACTCCCTTGTTTTAGCCGTGTTGAGCATGTCCACTAGAAAATGGACTTCGTATCATAGCCATTCCCGTAAAAAACTTGAATGCACATTCTAATGAATCCTGCCATTTACTTAACCTTCTGTCTGTGCTCCAAAAAACTTACGTGGTCTGTGCTCTGGGGTCAAATTGACCCCAAATTGAAATATAACTTTTTATTGTTTGGCCTATTTTGGATTTTTTGGGCTGTTTCGAAAGATAATTTAATCATCTTTCAGGTCGTAACTGAAGATTGACTATTGGTGGGCGGGTACATCGCGGGGAGGGGTTTTAGTGAACAATGGTACAAAAACAGTGATTTTTCATGACTGTTTTACTTATATCCGAAAATCCTACCCATTTTGAACTGCACTTTTTTTAAAAAGGTTATGCAGGAAAGCGTGTGCTTCGGCATGAGGCGTTGATAAGTTTAGAACTTGGCCGCCAGGTGGTGGTATATTTGAATTCATTATTTTAAACTACTCAAGATATTCCGATATATAGAATTCTCCTCAGTGTAAATATTCTTATCGTACAAATTTAAAATTTGTTAAAATGGCGTCTTAATCAAAGGTCATCTAGTGGGAATGGACTGTCTAGTGACGGAAGTAATAATTGGGAATTTTACAAATAGGCGGCAAATTGGCTAATCTTTGGTTACGCATGTAGAACCAAAGGCCTTAGTTCCAGGGTTTTCTTGGATGACCTAAAACATATTCTGTGAACACATTCTGTTATTTGCAGCATCGCTGGAGCAGGTTGAATGCAAAGAAAACTTTTGATGAACTCTACCACAACATTCATGTTTGCCAAAAATGCTACAAACCAAAATACATCAGATCTCGCATGCAACTATATACTCAAATATAACAGCTCACTAGCGCCGCATCTTGGAAGAAGTGCTCATTATATTGAGCACCGCTTTGTAGTCCTGGACATCCTGAACAATGTTGCCGAATACAACTTGGTTGTAGGTATGAGGGATCTCAAGCTAGAGCAATGTTTCAAATATGCAAGAATATTGCAAGTACACTAGCGCCGCCTATTTGTAAATTAATTATTTATTTCGTCACATGACAGTCCATTCCCACCAGACGAACTTTGTTAAAGACGTCATCTTTACAAATTTCAAATTTGTGCGATAAGAATATTTACACTGAGGAGAATTCCATATATCGGAATTACTTGAGTAGTATAAAATAACGAATTCAAATATACCGCCACCTAGCGACCAAGTTCTAAACTAATCAATGTCTCATGTCAAAGGATACGCCTTCCTGCATAACCTTTTTGTAAAGGTGCAGTTCAAAATGGGTAGGATTTTCGGATATAAGTAAAATAAGCATGAAAAATCACTGTTTTTGTAACCTTTTTTACGAAAATCCATCCCCGCGATGTACCCGCCCACCTGTATTCAATATTTGGTAACGACCTGAAAGATGATTAAATTATCTTTCGAAACAGCCCCAAAAATCCACAATTGGCCAAATATTAAAAAAGTTATAGCAATTTCAATTTGGGGTCAATTTGACCCCAGAGCACAGACAACGTAAGTTTTTTGAAAAAAGTACACTGTAGCGCAAATTTTCAAGATTTTTCAAGCGAATTTGCACATAGGAAACAGATCTCGGCGAGTTTTACCAAACTACCAAAAATTAGGAGAATCGGTTAAAAACTAAAAAAATGGCAGCCACTCAAAGTGGCCTGGGGTCATATTGACCCCAGAGCACAGACAAAAGGTTAATTAGCATTCTCCGGATTGACGAATCCACTAATTAAAAGCGAAGACCCACGTTATTCGTTGCTCACTGGACCCACATACCGAGCTGAGGTGCACAAATACGTAATTACACACATTTTTGCGTTCCACGGCGTTCTATACTTGAGAATGGGGGCGAACAACACGTGCCTTGTGTTGTGTCATTGCATTGAGCTTCGGAAAGACGACAGAGATGGGATCCGCAGAGAAATATGACAAAATTAGTCTGGTACGCTCCAGTTACTTTGACGCCCCACCTCGTCGTTAGTACGAGAAGTTTGTTTAGCCTAAAAGGGAAGGCAGGATGATCCATAAGGAAGACCGGCGTGTGCCGTACGGTTCATAAAATTCCAACACATGATTTAATGCCATTTCTTTTACTGAGGTCTTATGAAGTGCAGTGGTTGTGTCTTTAATATTCATATGAGGAATTCTATAATGGAGAGAGAAACAAGGGACTGTCGTCAAATCGGGAGAAACAGGAAGATGCAGACGTGGTATGAAACATGTGGCCTTTTTGCCTTATTCGAATTTCTTTTGCCTTTCTCAGTATTCATAGTTGAAGCAAAGAGCCCTACGAAGTTGTTGTCGTTTGTACATGTACAATGTTTTGCGAAGGTGGCTGTGCTGCATGCAGCGTAGGGATTTAAATTAATTATCATCTGTTTGGTGTTTTTGTTTTGCTTGTGCCAATTACTAGTTGCAACACAATGTACATAGGTATTTCGGTTTACCGTTGTAGCACATATCCACAGACTAATATGCCCGTTTTTCGCCAACGATTGTTAAAACATTTCGAGACTCCTTCATTGCTAAAAATATGAAAATGGTTGAGATAGGGATAATCGACCATTAGCCAATAAACTCTCAATAAATAATCGCGAGTAACTTGAGCATTACCTCCTTTGAACGATAAGGTATAATGGGCCAAACACAATTGATACGTTTGCGTGCGTTTTGACAGTTTTCCCATGGGAAAACTGTCAAAACGCACGCAAACGTATCAATTGTGTTTGGCCCATAAGGAATAAGGTCAAGGTGGTAGATCCATACAGTTTCCAATAATCTCACAGAAAATATTTGATATCGTCAAAATGGGACAAACACAGCAAACGATTAGCAGAGACGGGTGGGTGGGATGATTCTGCTTCATACTTTTTTCTCCATTGAAATCAGATAAGTCCCGCATATCGTTGACGTTGTTCTTCGTTTCCGCCTTCTGTCTCACATGTTGACCGAGCTCCTGCTGTGCTAGCGCGCAAGAAGTTTCAAAACTGAAATCGATTTTTTGTTCCTTTACGCACGCTGTGTGTGTAAATATTCTTTAATGGTTTTCTTGGCCTCTGAGACCACATATCGAACAAGAAACTTGACTCCTATCGCATTCGATCGAGAAGCATACCTAAGACAAACAGGAATAATTAATTGGACGGATTTGAAGATTGTTGATAGTGTTTTAGATCACATTGAATCTTTTCGAAATGTGGGAATTGTGAGCCTTGTGTCCGAGCCAGGTGACATTTATGGCTGGGTTAAATTCTGACTGATTAATCACCATTAGAGTTGGTTTTGTTCATACTAATCGGATAGACTTCGTGTTGCTTCTGGAGTCACTACTGACAATACAAATTTATTAAACAACTCGTTTGCAAAGTAAAATACCTCATCATGAGTTCTTTCTAGTTCTTTCTTGTTATCTTAAAGACAAGAAGATGTATGCTTAAAACAATGTAACTTACACCCCTTTACGCCGTTTTACCTCTTCAATTGATTTGGGAAAAAATACTTTTTATGTTTTTTTCAATGCAACATAAAATCGAGCAAAAACCTGCAACACGATTCAATATCAATCAACGTTCTTTTGGAAATGAATTTATGAGCATATTATTAATTAAGAGAGTGCATGATAAAATTGCGCAACACATTTGAAACATTGTAATTTTTTGCCTTTCGCGTACATTAAGTATACCACCTATGCTCGCTCCAAATCAAACTTTTCATAGAAGGCCCGAAGACACATATTGTTATACAATACCAATTGATACAGCCCGACGATTTAAGGTAACGTTTTTTTTTTATTTATTACCAGACTAAGGCCAGAGTGGCCTGGGCAATACATAAAAGTCTTCTCCATTCAGTTCGGTCCATGGCTGCACTTCGCCAACCAGTCTGCGAAGGGTCCGCAAATCGTCCTCCCCCTTGCCCGATGTGCACCTTTGCCTTCTTGTTCCCGTCGGATCGTTGTCGAGAACCATTTTCACCGAATTACTGTCCGACATTCTGGCTACGTTCCCGGCCCATCGCAGTCTTCCTATTTTCGCGGTGTGAACGATAGATGGTTCTCCCAACAGCTGATGCAACTCGTGGTTCATTCGTCTCCTCCACGTACCGTCCGCCATTTGCACCCCACCATAGATGGTACGCAGCACTTTCCTTTCGAAAACTCCCAGTGCGCGTTGGTCCTTCGCGAGCATCGTCCAGGTCTCGTCTCGATTGTATAATATGTGGCTTTGAATTCGATAAATAGATGATGTATGGGCACGTTGTATTCGCAGCGTTTTGCAGTACTTGGCGAATGGCGAACACCTGGTCTGTGGTAGAGCGTTCACCCATAAATTTCGCCTGGTACTGCCCCACGACCTCTCTTGCAATTGGTGTTAGTCGGCGGCATAAAATTTGGGAGAGTACCGTTCAGCAATGTGATTGCGCGGTACTTGCTACAATCCAGCTTATAGCCCTTTTGTAGATGGGACACACGACTATTCAGATGCTCTTCGTAGTGCTGCCGCCACTTTTGGATCACCTCACGCTCATTTGTAAGAAGTTTGAATTCAATTTTGATTGAAAGAGTTGGATTCGAATTGGAATCGAAAACAGTTGGAGGTTAGTGCCGCACAAAATTTAGCTCTCGAATTGTTATGCAAAACTGGCAATTTTGCATGGCATTTTGGGAATTAGTAAGAATAAATAATAGGGCAGCAGAGACTATACCCAAGGGTTTGACGATCCCTCCCCAGGCCATCTGCGAGTTGTGGGGCTGTCCTAGGATGTGGTGGAGTATGACAGTGGGCCTTGTTAAATTTCTGTAAAAAGCTGCATGTATCCGCAGGCAGGCCCCACCAAAGCGACCGTGTGCTGCTCAAAGCACACGAGCCCAAGTCCTGGTGTCAGGTGGGACACAAAACAGACCTGACACGACGGTTCTCCGACGAGACAGGAGGTTTGCGCAGGCCCAATAAGCCGCCTGGAAAACCAATAATTACGAACAATATAAGAGTTAATACAACTCGATATAATCGGCAAAGACCTAGGCGACGAATGCAGGATCACGATTGGAAGCTTGGAACATGGAACTGCATGTCGCTAGGTCTTGCAGATTGCTATAGGATGATCTACGATGAATTACATCCCCGCTGGACAGGACAGAAAGTGTGGAAAAGCGGGCATCGAGCGGCTACCTTCTACCAAAGCTGTGGCACCACCAACGAGCTGGGAACCGGCTTCATAGTGCTGGGTAAGATGCGCCAACGTGTGATTGGGTGACAGCCAATCAACGCAAGGATGTGCAAGCTGAGGATAAAAGGCCGATTCTTCAACTATAGCATCATCAACGTGCACAGCCCACACGAAGGGAGACCCGACGACGAGAAAGAAGCGTTCTATGCACAGCTGGAACAGACATACGATGGATGCCCACTGCGGGACGTCAAAATCGTTATCGGCGACATGAACGCACAGGTAGGTGGAGAGGAAATGTATAACCGGTCATCGGGCCGAAGCACCTTCTTTCCCCGCAAAAATATCCACAAGGCCACATGGAGGTCACCTAACCAAGGAACGGAAAACGAACGTCCGCACTTACCGCAGTGCAAATATTGACCACTACCTCGTTGCACAATACCTGCGCTCAAAACTCTCGACGGTGTACAACACGCGTCGAAGTCGGACGCCGCGGCTTAAGATTGGGCGGCTACAAGACGGTAGACTAACCCAAGGATATGCGCAGCAGCTGGAAGTGGCAGTCCCAACGGAAGAGCCGCTAGGCGCAGCGTCTTTTGAAAATGGCTGGAGAGATATAAGATCCGCCATTGGTAGCACCGCAACCGCTGAACTTGACACTGTGCTCCCGGATCAGAGAAACGACTGGTATGACGGCAAATGTGAGCAGTTAGTAGAAGAGAAGAATGCAGCATGGGCGAGATTGCTGCAACACCGCACTAGGGCGAACGAGGCACGATATAAACGGGCGTGGAACAGACAAAACTGATATGCCTGATATGTGTAAGAACATAAACGGGAACCTTCTTACGAACGAGCGTCAGGTGATCCAAAGGTGGCGGCAGCACTACGAAGAACATCTGAATGTGGCAGACGAAGATGGCGGTATGGTGATGGACCTGGGAGAACGCGCGCTGGACATAATTTTACCGGCTCTGGATCTCCAGGAAATCCAGGAGGAGATTGGCCAGTTGAAGAACAACAAAGCCCCTGGGGATAACCAACTTCCATGAGAGCTATTTAAACACGGTGGTGAGGCACTGGCTAGAGCGCTGCACTGGGTCATTACCAAGATTTGGGAGGAGGAAGTTTTGCCGCAGGACTGGATGGAAAGTGTCGTGTGTCCCATCTACAAAAAGGGCGATAAGCAGGATTGCAGCAAGAACCGTGCAATACCGGAACCGGATAAACTGATACGGTTGATCAAGGCGACGATGGATCGGGTGATGTGCGTAGTTCGAGTTTCAGGGGCATTCTCGAGTCCCTTAGAAATGCGCAGAGGGTTACGGCAAGGTGATGGTCTTTCGTGTCTGCTATTCAACATTGCTTTGGAATGGGCAATTTTTTTTCCTGTTCGGTTGTGCCACTGCGACCAGTTAATAGATCTATTGTAGCATTCCCCGTATCCTTAGTGTTCAAGTGCATGTCGAATTATTCCATTACTATTGAGAAGCAATGAAGTATTGGTTTCGATACAGTTTTTGTTTTGTTCTCCCAAGAGTACATGATACGGTCCCGCAATTTAGACCCTTCACAGTGAGCAATCTTATTGAAGGCGCGCCCCTTATCAAATCTTTTCTTGAGAAAACAGAATAGTAATACTGTTAATTGGCCATGCATCGGAGCCCTAGCCACATCCTTGTCTTGCATCTAGAATATCACCAGTAAAGCTACAAACCTGGGATTTAGCTCCATCTAAAAGACCATTCCAATCTAGAGAAGTTGTTGTTTACCAGTTCATGAAGAGTTAGTACATCCATAGAACCCTAACTCGAACTTTTTCCAGCAGTTAGTTCAGCCTAGGTCGATGGGCCCTGGCTTTATAACTAATTGCTAGGCAATATGTTTCCGCTGCATACAATTTAGCCTCAAACGAGAGGAATGTGAGTCTTTCAACCATGTGCAGGGTAAAATTAATTGTGTTATAATTCAAAAACTGCAATTGGTAGAGAATGAATACGATACAAGATACATCCTTGAAATACCACAACCTATTGCCCTAGCTTGAAAAATGGATTAAGCTAGGGCTCGGTTTGGTAGATCTTACATCGTAAAACACAACGTAAAAGTGATCTACCAGCTTTACGAGGGTGGAAGGGGTAATACGAAGAGCAGGGATTAACACGAGTGGTACAATTTTCAATAAGTCCGTCCAGCTATTTCGCTATTACGACATAGATATTATGGCACGTAACATTGAGGAAATGGAGGAAACCTACATAAGAATGAAAAGAAAAGCTAAGCGGATCGAACTAGTCATCAACACGTCGAAGACGAATTACATGATAGGAACGGGTTCAAGAGAAGACAACGTGAGCCACCCACCTCGAGTTTGCATCGGTGGTGACGAAATCGAGGTGGTAGAAGAATTTGTGTACTTGGGCTCTCTGGTGACTGCCGACAATTATACCAGCAGAGAAATTCGGTGACGCATAGTGGCTGGAAATCGTACGTACTTTGGACTCCGCAAGACGCTCCGATAGAATAGAGTTCGCTGCCGTACCAAACTGACAACCTACATAACGCTCATTAGACCGGTAGTCCTCTACGGACTCGAGACCTGGACGATGCTCGTAGAGGACCAACGCGCATTTCGAGTTTTCGAAAGGATAGTGCTGCGAACCATCTATGGCGGACGGTACGTGGAAGAGGCGAATGAACCACGAGTTGCATGAGCTGCTGGGAGAACCATCCATCGTTCACACCGCGAAAATCGGATGACTGCGGTGGGCCGGGCACGTAGCCAGAATGTCGGACAGTAACCCGGTGAAAATGGCACATTGGCACAGGGCACTTCTTAGTCTGAATAAATAAACAATAATTCAGAAAAAAATATTTTAAGCTCTTTTTAGTGGAATGTATTCAACCGTCCAAGACGAGTTTAGTACGAGACACTGAAGACGACCACACAGTTGCGGTCGAAATGCGTATCTGCAAAGATAACATAACGTAGTGGAATTAAATGGAGAGTACTAAACTCGTCTTAAATAATGATTATTTGAAAATCGACTCAACAAATTGTCTATTGATATGCAACGTTGATGATTGTGCAAATACATTCTATGGATGGTGTTCATCGCATGTTATTTTCC
>NC_085140.1:357309132-357325735 GCF_024139115.2 Armigeres subalbatus | reverse complement strand
TCGAATGCATTTGATATTCAATTTTAGCTTGTTTGCCAGTTTAAACTAAATTTTATTAGGAAAAAAATCCGTTTTATATAATTTGACATGACAATTTTTATTCCATCTTGACGTTAATTTCAAACAGTTAGGCTAAAAGTTCGGTAACCCGATAAACTCGCCGGAAACGATGACGAACATGTCTGCTGAAGGAATGAAGAAAATCCATTCAACCGTTTTCGAGATATGTGGATACGAACACAGACCCTTTCATTTTTACATATATATATATATATATATATTGCGATGAGATGAATATATATATATATATATATATATATATATATATATATATATAAATTACATTTAGGGACTTCGGGAGAGGTTTTTTAAAAAATACAAAACGCGACGTGCACACGGGTACGGGTAAAACTAGAATGAGTTAATTTTATTTTCGAATGGTTTACAGAGGCCTGACTTGCTAACTGAAATGTGCTGACTTATCTACAGACCGGACGCGTGTTGCTGATGTGGAATTCCGCGAAGTACTTTGATCCGCTGCTCCAATTCCTGTAGTCTGTCCGATGCATGTTGCAGTTGTTCTTGTTGTTGTTGTTGTTCGTGTTGGTTTATTGATGAGCTAGATGTTTCGGCGATTTCCGTCGAAGTGTTTTCAGTTGAATTAGGGTTTGTAACTACTCCCCCCTTAAGAAAGGAACGTCCCGTTCCGTATCTGATTATGAATGAGATAAAGATGAACATGATTACAATTCCAGAAAATGAAAATCCTCCAAATAGGCTCCAGAATTTAAAATTGAGTTCGCTTTGCTTCAAGTACACGTGTTCCAAAGTCTTACGGTTCTGAATGGTTTTTTGATGAATATCTCCCAAATCGTGATCTTCATGCAGTTTCCAATTCGGTTGAAGATGGTAGAATGCGTTGTGAATAATTATTGATTGATTTTCATTGGCTTTTATCGGTGAGATCGAACTACCTAAGCTCAAAGTGGAAGGGAACATGTTTGTAAAGCACGATGAAGCACAGAATTGAAAGTTATCGCAAGCGAGCGACAAGTATGAAAATTGAATAGAAGTTGAAACGTAAGCAGAGGGCCATTGAAGAACAACACGAAATTGAAATCGCTGTTATTTTACCTAACGTCCACCCAGGAACGGCTTGGCTGATAGCGTGTGAACTATCTTACCAAGACAGGCAAAATAACAGCGATTTCAACCTGCTGATATGTTGTTCGGCGTTCGGAGACAGTTCTAGCGATCATTGGCATTTTTCAGATATTTCTGCAAATTGGCGTTACTTATTGGAATTTTTCACGCAACAATTCACACGTTCCTACTTGGCCCAAGGATCTAATACGAACCGTATTTGTTGTGAATAATTTGGGGTTCCTCGGTGTATTCTTCATTTCTAAATGTCTGATTATTGATTCGAATTGTACAATTCGAAAAAGTGATAAGTAGATTTCCATCAAGAGTGCGATTCTCTGGACCACAATTTGATTCCAACTTCTGGTTCCTGATGTTAGAAATTAAAAGCGTATTTTTCGATATAACTTTGTAGATTGTTTGATTATTGAAAACAATGCTGCATTCCGGGTTTCTCCCATTAAGTAAAGCGTTTATGCATCTGTCGTTAAGTTCCCTGAGATACATAAATCGTTGAACGAAATCTCCTGGTTTCTGCGTTGTGAATATACGATCTCCGTTTTTTACAATGAACTCTGGGTACTGTCTGATGGTTTGATTTTTGTGGATCATGGGATAAATCCTGATAATTGATGAAGTAGTGTTTTCTAGCAATGGTACGTGCATAAAGTAGAGTACACAGTAAAAAATAAAAAGTAATATCACATCAGATTTGATGCACATCATCGCCGTCGTAAATATAATGTTTTATTACATCTGATCAACGTAACAAAAATATGACTTACTTGATATTTCGTTTTCGAATTATAGCAGTGTAATTAATTTTCGACGTAATATATTCGACGTAATTGAAAAAAAGACATAAAAACAGGCCAGAATGAAACCCGCTTTCGGCAGCGGGTTTAGGGGTATTCGGATTGTTTCTTTCATGTTCGAAAATACATTTTCAAATGCAACACTTTCCAATTTTATTTATTCAAAACGCATTTTATTGTTTGTGAACACTTGAAATTTCAATTTAAATGTTTATTTTTTCATTTTAAATTCCTACAGTAATTCCTCCGAAACTTTATCCAGAAATTCCTCCGAAAGTTCCTCAAAAAATTCCTCCGGAAGTTCCTCCAGCAATTCCTCTGAAACTTCCCTCCAGAAATTCCTCTCCGTAAGGTGCTCCAGGTTCTGCGGAAGTTCCTCCAGGATTTTCTCCGGAAACTCCTCCGGGAATTCCTCCGGAAGTTCCTCCGGAAAGTTCTTCTCCAGTAATTAGGAATTCCGCCCTCCAGAAATTCCGCCAGGAATTCCTCCGAAGTTCCTCCAGGAATTCCTCCGAAGTTCCTCCAGGAATTCCTCCGAAGTTCCTCCAGGAATTCCTCCGGAAGTTCCTCCAGGAATTCCTCCGAAGTTCCTCCAGGAATTCACTCCAGTTCCTCCGGAAGTTCCTCCAGAATTCCTCCGGAAGTTCCTCCAGGAATTCCTCCGAAGTTCCTCCAGGAATTCCTCCGAAGTTCCTCCAGGAATTCCTCCGGAAGTTCCTCCAGGAATTCCTCCGAAGTTCCTTCCAGGAATTCCTCCGGAAGTTCCCTCCAGGAATTCCTCCGAAGTTCCTCCAGGAATTCCTCCGAAGTTCCTCCAGGAATTCCTCCGGAAGTTCCTCCAGGAATTCCTCCGGAAGTTCCTCCAGGAATTCCTCCGGAAGTTCCTCCAGGAATTCCTCCGAAGTTCCTCCAGGAATTCCTCCGGAAGTTCCTCCAGAATTCCTCCGGAAGTTCCTCCTCCAGGAATTCCTCCGGAAGTTCCTCCAGGAATTCCTCCGGAAGTTCCTCCAGGAATTCCTCCGGTAGTTCCTCCAGGAATTCCTCCGGAAGTTCCTCCAGGAATTCCTCCGGAAGTTCCTCCAGGAATTCCTCCGGAAGTTCCTCCAGGAATTCCTCCGGAAGTTCCTCCAGGAATTCCTCCGGAAGTTCCTCCAGGAATTCCTCCGGAAGTTCTTCCAGGAACTCTTCCGGAAGTTCCTCCAGGAATTCCTCCGGAAGTTCTTCCAGGAATTCCTCCGGAAGTTCCTCCAGGAAGTTCCTCCAGGAATTCCCCCGGAAGTTCCTCCAGGAATTCCTCCGGAAGTTCCTCCAGGAATTCCTCCGGAAGTTCCTCCAGGAATTCCTCCGGAAGTTCCTCCAGGAATTCCTCCGGAAGTTCCTCCAGGAATTCCTCCTGGAAGTTCCTCCAGGAATTCCTCCGGAAGTTCCTCCAGAAATTCCTCCTGAAGTTCCTCCAGGAATTCCTCCAGAAGTTCCTCCACGAATTCCTCCAGAAGTTCCTCCAGGAATTCCTCCGGAAGATTCTCCAGGAATTCTTCCGGAAGTTCCTTCCGGAATTCCTCCAGAGTTCCTCCAGGAAGTTCCTCCAGGAATTCCTTCCGAAAGTTCCTCCAGGAATTCTCCGGAAGTTCCCTCCAGGAATTCCTCCAGAAGTTCCTCCAGGAATTCCTCCGGAAGTTCCCCCAGGAATTCCTTCCGGAAGTTCCTCCAAGAATTTCTTCCGGAAGTTCCCCAAGGAATTCCTCCTCCAGGAATTCTCCAGGAATTCCTCCAAGTTCCTCCAGGAATTTCTCCGGAAGTTCTTCCAAAATTCCTCCGGGAAGTTCCTCCAGGAAGTTCTGTTCCTCCGGAAGTTCCTCCAGGAATTCCTCCGGAAGTTTCTCCAGGAATTCCTCCAGAAGTTCAAAAGAAATTCTCCGGAAGTTCCTCCAGAATATCTCCTCTTTTTAAGATTTCTCCTTGAAGTTCCTCCAGGAATTTCTGGAAGTTCTTAGAATTCTCGGAGGATTCCTCCAGGAAATTTCTCCGGATAGTTTCTCCTAATTACTCCTGAAGTTTCTTCAGGAATTGACTCCGGAAGTTCCTCCAGGATTTTCGTCCACGAATTTCCTGTTACCAGTAATCCTTATGAATTTTTTGTTGAATACAAAATTGCACTTTAGTGAATTATTTCGGATTCTTTATAAAATGCAAGATATTGTTCAAGCAATCTCATTTCAGATTTCTTCACAAATTGACTTGGAAATTCTTCGTCCACTTTCCCAGAATTTACACCAGTAGTTATGTTTTCTACTCGACTGTAGTATTGGATCTATTTTGGCAGATGTAGAGGTTCGCAGCTCCTTGAAGGCAATTGAATACTAAGTTTTAATATTTCTCGATATTTCAGTTCATTTAGGGCCTTTTCAGGGGCTCGACTTTCAAGGCCTCGTTTCTTCGTCAAATATGTTTCTGTGTAAAGTACAATGTCATGAACTATATAATTCAAATTTGATTCAAATTTAACATCGGACAA
The DNA here is from genome assembly GCF_024139115.2 of Armigeres subalbatus. Lineage (NCBI taxonomy): Eukaryota > Metazoa > Arthropoda > Insecta > Diptera > Culicidae > Armigeres > Armigeres subalbatus. The sequence goes on along the minus strand of NC_085140.1, from coordinate 357,321,262 downwards.
TTTGAATAAATACTATCCGAAATTCGGTGTCTGGACTTGAAAATGTCCACCATTGCTTTTAAAGCTTTAAACTCAAAAGAGAATCTCTGAATCCCTTCTCTGAATTCTCTGAAATTATTTCGAAGTTCTTCGAAGAGCACTCCTACTAATAATAGAAATTTGAGCAACTTTCGGAGAAATATCTGGATCATCTTCCGGAGGAATTCGTGGAGAAACTTCCGTGGGAACTTCTGGAGCAACTTCCGGAGGAATTCCTGGAGCAACTTCCTGGAGGAATTCCTGTAGAGCTACTACTTTTTAACAAGTCGAGTCCTTGAAAAAGGCCCTAAATGGACCGAAACATCGGGAAATATAAAAAACATAGTTTTCAATTGCCTTCAAGGCTGCGAACCTTAACATCTACCAAAATAGATTCAATACTACAGTCGAGTAGAAAACATAACTACTGGTGTAAATTCTGGGAAATTGGACGTAGGAATTTCCAAGTCAATTTCTGAAGAAATCTGAAATGGAATTCCTTGAACAATGTCTGTGCATTTAGAAAGAATGCTCGAAATAATTGTAGTGCAATTTTTTGTATTCAACAAATTTGAAAAGGATTTTAGAGGGTTTTGAAGAACTTCTGAAAGTTTACTCTGAGGAACTTCCGGAGGAATTCATTATTGAACTTGCAAGATATTCCAGGAAAGAACTTCCGAAGGAAATACTTCACGATCTTCCGGAGAGTTTCTGGATAAAATTCACGAGAACTCCTGGAAAAACTTCCGAATAAATTTCTGGATGATCTTCCGGGGGAATCCCTGGAGAAACTTCGGGAGGAATTCCTGGAAGAAGTTCCGGAGGAGTTCCTTGCGAACTTCCTGAGGAACTTACGGAGGAGTTCCTGGAGGAACTTCCAGATGAATTTTTAAGGAACTTTCGGAAAATCCTGGAGGAACTCTAGAAGAAACTTCTGGAGGAACTTGCGGGGAAATTCGTGAAGGAACTTTCGATAGAATTGCTGGGGAATCCTCCGGAGGAGTCGCTATAGGAATTTCCAGAGAAATTCCTGGAGGAATTTTCAAAGGAATTCATGGATATATTTCCAAAGGAATCCCTGGAAGATTTTCCGGAGAATTTCTTGAAGGAACTTCCGAATCAAATTCTGTAGGATCTGTCAAAGAAATTCCTGTAGCAATTTGCGTAAGACTTCTTGAAAACCGTCCGAACAAATTTCAGCGCCTCTTTTGACAAGCACCAAAAGCGTGCTGCTGCCACGTCGCTGCCGATAAAATATAGTACATGAATAATTATAAAATATATATTAATTTAAATTAATTGGAAGAAATATAAATTTAAAAATCAAAAATATAAAAAAGTTAAAAGCCTAAATCTAAAATTAAAAATTCAAACAAAAAATAAAAAAAAAATAAAAAATTTAAATTTAAATTAAAAATTTAAAATTTAAAATAAAAAAAAATTAAAATAAAAAAAATATTGAAAATTAAAAATTAAAGATTGAAAATTAAAAATAAAAATAAAAAAAATTAAAACTAAACATTTAAAATACTAAATTAAGAAAATTTAAACTTCAAAATTTAAAATTTAAAATTTAAAATTCAAAATTTAAAATTTAAAATTAAATTAAAATTTTAATTAAAAATTAAAAATATAAAGTTAAAAACTAAATATTTGAAGCTTAAAATTTAAAGTTTAAAATTGAAAAATGAGAATTTAAAATTTAAAATTTAAAATTTAAAATTTTAAAAATTTTAAATTTAAAATTTAAAATTTAAAATTTAAAATTTAAAATTTAAAATTTAAAACTAAAAATTTGAAGCTTAAAATTTAAAGTTTAAAATTGAAAAATGAAAATTTAAAATTTAAATATGGTATTGGAAACGACTGGAAATAGTTTTTATGTAGAAATTTTGGCTATCTCAGTCTTTAAAACCATTAAACGATTATCGTTTTACTCTGCCCGACGTTTCGGCCATTGGATGTGGCCTTTTCAAGGAAAACTATATTTTGAGAGAATGTTTTGTTACAATGTTGCACAGTTTCAGTTACTTAATCTAATCTTGCTTGGTCAATCGTTTTTGTCTCTAATTTACATGTCGTTCTGGTGTCGTATGGTCATAGTATTGGCTTCTAAATGTGTCAAATATTAGTATTTAGTTAATATACATTGTTTTATGAGGTAATTCTTACTTTTGCGGTGGTTTTGTTCTACAATTTGATATTTTATCAACGGTCACAGTGCTCGACATAACAACGACTGTTTTGAAAATGGTGAATTTATGTTCATTAGTTTTATCCCGGATTCAACCTTTGTGTGTTTTGATATTTTCATCTGTTCGTCTGTTATTTCTACTCTTATAGTTTTTGATAGTGTGTAGTATACCAGCGTATGTTGTGTTGAGATTATCAACATCTGTACGGTAATTGACAGTATTGGTGTGATTTGAGATGTGGCACATCTCTAAGATGGGGAGAGCTGAGGCTCTGCGAGAATGGTCTAGTAATGCTTGTTTTAGTTAAGTCAAATTCATGGTCTTGATCAATAATGTGTTTCATCAGTGCTGTTGTTTCTCTTAGTCTAGCTATCTCATTATTTGTCTGTGTGGTGTTTACTTCTACGAGCTTTTGGTGTTTATTTATGTGTGTTCACCCATCACAACCCAACTATCTTCATCTGTTTCGCAACCATCATCATGCCATCAACATAGCTCAACCACATCACCACAACATCAAATGGATACGAACAGCATCAATTCAGCAACAGCTAACATGACTTCCGCTCCAAACTCCATCAGCATCCAAAATCCACATCTGCCAACACAAACCGCCTACAAATCAATTCCGTTCATCCCCCAGCTGACCACCAACATCGCACACTGCCTTAAAATTGACTATCCACAGGTAAAATTAGCATATCGAACCATAAAAACAACTAAAACATCTTAAAACAGGTAAAGATCCAGTCCCCATAACACATCAATCAAATGTTAGTTTACAAAATCCCATGCAAAAATTGTGATAACACATACATTGGTATGACTTAGAAACCAATTAAAAACACGACTAAGTGGACATCAAACACACATAAATAAACACCAAAAGCCTGTGGGAAGTAAACACCACACAGACAAATAATGAGATAAGCTAGACTAAGAGAAACAACAGCACTGATGAAACACATTATTGATCAAGACCATGAATTTGACTTAACTAAAACAAAGCATACTAGACCATTCTCGCAGAGCCTCAGCTCTCCATCTTAGAGATGCCACATCTCAAATCACACCAATACTGTCAATTAATGTACAGATGTTGATAATCTCAACACAACATACGCTGGCATACTACACACTATCAAAAACTATAAGAGTAGAAAGCACAGACGAACAGATGAGATTAGCAACACACAGAGTTTGAATCCGGGATAAAACTAATGAACATAAATTCACCATTTTCAAAACAGTCGTTGTTATGTCGAGCACTGTGACCGTTGATAAAATATCAAATTGTAGAACAAAACCACCGCAAAAGTAAGAATTACCTCATAAAACAATGTATATTAACTAAATACTAATATTTGACACATTTAGAAGCCAATACTATGACCATACGACACCCAGAACGACATGTAAATTAGGACAAAAACGATTGACCAAGTAAGCATTAGATTAAGTAACAAACTATGCAACATTGTAACGAAACATTCTCTCAAAATATAGTTTTCCCTTGAAAAGGCCACATCCAATGGCCAGAGAAACGTGGCAGAGTAAAACGATAATCGTTTAATGGTTTTAAAGACTGAGATAGCCAAAATTTCTACATTTAAAATTTAAAATTTAAAGTTTGTAATTCAAAATTTAAAATTTAAATTTAAAACTTGAAATTTTAAATTTTAAATTTTAAATTTTAAATTTTAAATTTTTAAAATTTTAAATTTTAAATTTTAAATTTTAAATTTTAAATTCTCATTTTTCAATTTTAAACTTTAAATTTTAAGCTTCAAATTTTTAGTTTTTAACTTTATATTTTTAATTTTTAATTAAAATTAAATATTGAATAAAAAAAAGAAATCGAAAAAAAAATAAAATAACAATAAGTTTTAATTTTTTTTAATTTAAAATTTTAAAATTCAAAATTTTAATTTCAAATTTAAAATTTGAAATTTCAAATTTTATCTTTAAATTTAATGTGCATGTTTGAGAATATTAATTTTGAATACAAAATTAACATACATTCAAGTTGGTTCAGTTGTACATTATACATATTTTAGCATTGATTATATTTTTTGATATTCATCAACATCATATGGTAAATCGCAACTAGTGCTAATAAAAAGAATCTCTTTTTGCAGATGTGGTGTAGCAATAAAGGTAATAAACTATAGAGGAAAATCGTCACTGGCGAAACATCTTTGCTGGCGAGGATAGGGCGTCAACGAAAGAAAAATCAGTACGTTTTGACAGTTTTGTACCCAACATTTTTGGGAACGAGAACGAAGGGAACTGCAGCGACAATCGTCCTCTATGGTTTATTAGCTTTATAGGTGTAGTAGATTCAAGAGATCACCAAACGAATCGCATATCTCTTAACCTAATTACTGAGGATATGCTATAACAAATGTTTGCCTTTTGCAAATAAAATACCACAAGTCCGTCACACAAGTTGATTAGTCTGATTGGAATTCCGTTACTACTTCCGTAAAACTCATTTAAGCTCTTCGGTGGACTCTCTACAGGCACAGGACACTTTACCAGCGGTTTGCTCCGTAGATGAATTCTCGCTTAACTTTTCAAAAGGACCTAAGTAACATTTTTTTCATGAATTAATTTGAATAGCGCAATCAAAAGCTTTCATGTTGTTCTGTTGATTGCACTATTCAAATTAATTCACAAAAAATGTTACTTAGGTCCTTTGGCAAAGTTAAGCGAGAATTCACCTGTAATAAACATAAAATTGATTACCCACTGGTTAGTTCCGGCGGTGAATGTTATTTTTGTGGATCGGAAGCGACCTTACCCGATCGGTTTCATTTTTTCACCTGATGCGATGCGATGTTGGTACCCCAAAATTGATCACTCCTTTGTGGAATTTTCGGTTCGTTCGAAACTGATAGTGTCTGGCAGATTTATGCCACTCTTGCGCTACTCCACACCCGCACGAATTGCTGCACTTGTCGACTCTTTCAAATGCCGGAGGATGATGTATCTGCCGAAAAACATATTTCATACAGTAATTTGACGCGTGACCGGAAAATCCCATCGATAAGGAACTTACCTGCAGTTTGCCGGTTTGCCGTGGGTACATTTGTCTCCAATTTATTGAAAACTTTTCGTTGATCATTTTTTCTCCGCTCAGGAGCATCCTATTTGTTTTCTGCGGTTCACACTCAGCAGTAACTTCTAGAAACACACAAAATCGTACCGGATGGGTAGAAAGATAATATACAAAGCTTACCCGTGAAATGATTTGTTTCCTATTCGGCAAAAAGGCACAAAAACAGCATTTAAACTTAAACAACTAAATTATTGAGCACGATATTTGTTTTTCCATGCTCGCAGATTGAAAGAAAAACTGGAATGACAGTTGGATGGGCTTGCGATTTGCCGCATGCTTTAAGAGTGATATCACAGAAATTTACAGTAATATTACGCCGATTTCGTGATTTTCACCCATTTGGGATGCAATATTATATTTAATTTTGCGCGGGCATGATGTGCAGCATCTTCGGCGTATTGAAATGCTGAATAAGGCAGGTAATTTTATAATGAATCCATGTAACAGGAAAAATATTTTTTCCGATTAGATGTTACGTCGAGAAATGTAGTAAAACGTCGATATGAAGTAAAACTACGTAAAATAACTTATTACATCAATTTTTAAGGTACGTTTTACAACTTTACGTCGCGGCATATTAATATTTTTTTTGCTGTGTAGTGTTCCTGGACTTGTTGCGAACTTGGGTGTGACGAACTGTAAAGCTTCGTCCGGTAGATGAATGTTGATTCCTTGATCATCAAGTAATCCTTTAATAGTTATTATCTCTTTGATTGATAATATTTTGGTGGTTGCTATGGATACCTTTTTGACAACTTATGGATTGCGTCTTGGATATCCTCGAGAAGTTTGTTGATGATGTCGATATTAAAATTGGAAGAAATGATTCCGATATCATTCATCAACAGGTCGTTTAGGGTTTGCCTGTGGATGGTTATCTCACGAATTGGCGTAAGCGTGAGTTCCTGGATCCTGTCATTGATGTTTTGGTTTATTTTAAATTGTTGATTGTTCTGGTCGATTAGCTCATTCATCGTTGTATTGATAGCGTGTAGCAGATCAGAAGCGTCTGGGGTGCCAGCAATCCACTTCCATGGCACGGTTCCGACTGCATTCCATCTTTTTCGTCCTGTGCCGGTTCTTGCGGTTTTAGTTGGTGCAGGTGCTACTGCATAGCTGCCTCCTGTTTTTAAAATCTCAATATGTTTGTTAAAGGATTAGTTATGTGAACATCATTTTATATAAGACGATCTTACTAGAAGTTCTGCGGTTTCTCAATTGATGAAAAGGTTAATGTGGGTGAATTCTATCTTTAAAGTGTACCTGTCTGAATTTTGCATGATTTTTTCTTTTTATGAGCAATAACAATGGGTCGTTTCGTAGATTTCTTATTGTAAGTGTTTAGGTTTAATCTGATATGGATCGTCAATATAAGCGCAATAATTGTAATCTGTAAGCTTAACAAAGATATGCAGGTTGTTAGTATTGTTATGAAAAAACGTTGAAGATGGTTTTAGAATATGAGCCCAAGTTTTCCTTTTCCTTTTAATTTTGATTGTGTGTAGCTTTATTTCGCGATGGTCTATATAAAGTTTTCCTCCTGTCTGCTTGACCTTAACCTCTTTGTACCGTGGTTTTCTTTTGTTTCGCTATATCCTGAATTTTATTAAAGACTTTTCTCTCCTTTATTGAATAGATGCTCGTTTTCCCTAATGCTTGTTTCTCATTTTCAAGATTTGATCGCTGATTTTCCTGTAACTTTTTACTAATCTCATCAAAAGATTTTATTCCTGGCTTTCTCCAAAATTGTTTCTAAATTTGTAGGGGGTCTCTCTTCTCCATCTCTAATTCCGTAAAATATTTCTTACCGGTTTCAATTTTTGTGGTACTATGGATGGTGCCTATTGTATAGTGTGGTGTTGCGATACGGTACAAACTTCTCTTTGTTAGATAAATCATCATATTTAGCCCGAACACACACTGGAAAAAATTTCATTATAAGCGTAGAGTGGAAACGCTTCTACAATCCCGTTGACCTCACTTTGGCTTTGACGGAGTGTAGTACATTTCCACTTCTAATCTTTTGGGTAATCCTCTAATTTTCTGATACACTTTTAAACGCAGCTTCATTCAATCACAAACTATCATACGGGGGTGTTCCGTAAGTTGAAATCAGTTTAATAAGGCCACGTTTAACGTCGGGTATCGATCTGGATTTTATAGGATAAGCATTGCGAATTTGGATAATTTATCTACTGCCGAAAGAAAAATGTTTGGGCAGGAGGATAGTAAAATGTCAATATGTACGATATCAAGGAGGCTTCTTAGGGAATGGGGGTGTCTTGGAAAATGTAATTTCTGTAAGGCGATTTTCTTTCATACTTACTCTCCAAACATTTGGGAAACATAGATTGACAAACGTCTGTATTGCGTGGAACGCATCTTTTGGGAAAAGAAGAATGTTCTTCGGGTGACCTCCTTGTGGTTTTCTTCTGCTCCTCTGTGTGCCCGCTGGTGGGACTTCAAGGTCCAATAACCCTGTTCTGCTCTTCTGAGTCGGCGTAAGATCCTGCAATATTGATTGAGTGAGTGTGATTTTAAATGTTTTATTTCTTGAGAAATAATTTCTGTACGCAATCTGCAACGTATTAATCCATTTTCTAGGACATAATATACAAGTTACCTCTGGTTGCTGATGCATGAAATCTCTGAAAATTTTAATAGCAAATGGTATACGAAATGTTATCTCTTGTATATGGTTCTCCGAAATACCGAGGGAAAGATTTCTGTCGTACGATTCTCATTCTGTAAGCCTTCTTCTTTGATAAGTAGTATTTGGTTCTTGAAAATGTTCTTTTCAAAGGTTTTTTCAGTTAAATTAATCAAATTTTCGTTATCCGAATCTTGCCGGAGTGTACGGTGTCGTCGTCTTTTGATGATGACTCTTCTGTCCTCTTTGGTCGTTTGCGTTTATTTGCATGATTGTACATTATTTATGTTTTCTGGCATAATTCTAGACAATCCATCTGCAACGACATTCTGTTTTCTCAGTCGGTATTGAATTCTCGTAATCGAATTCCTCCCAACCTTAGCTTCCCATATCTGATCAATCGACCTCATTGGGAGTTTTCAAGTTCAGCGCATATGTCAGTGGCTTATGGTCTGTATATAGGGTAAATTTACGACCGTAGAGATAGGGTCAGGAAATACTATACATGCCCAATCTATGGCAGAGAAGCTCTTTTCTATTGTTGGAGTATTTTTCCTCCGTTTTCGTTAGAGTGCTACGCGATGCATAGGCGATTGGTTTATCCTGGCCAATAGGACCTTGGGGATAATACTGCACCTAAGGCAAAATTAGACGCATCCGTCGTAAGCGAAATGAAATCTTCTGTTAAAGTCAGGATATTGCAAAATTCTGACTGGCTACTGAGAATATGTTTGCATTCAAAAAGTTGAAACAAATTCTTTTGTATGCGTAATTGTTTCGCCTTTTACGAAGCTGTTGAGTTAAAAGGTTTGATATTTTTACATAAACTCATGTGAATTTCGCTGGTAATAATTGAATCACACCGAGAAATCCTCATAATTCCTTTTCATTCTTGGGTAAATGGCCAATTCTTGAATTGTTTTAATCTTATTTGGGTTGGGTTTAACTCCTTCTGGAGTAACTATCGTGGCTAAGAAATGCGACTTCTTTGCGTAAGAACTCACACTTATCCTAATTGAATTTTAAAAAGTTAAACTTTCTTGCAGTGTTTCCAGTATTTTCTTGAGATTTAATAAATGTTCTTGGAGGCTGGTAAGAGTATATGATAATACTTCATCCTTATGCAACCAGAGCACCTGGACGCCAATATGCTCCCTGAGGATGTTATCCATCACCTTCTGGAATGTGGCCGGTGTGCATTTTTAAGTCCGAAAGAGCATTCGAACGAACTCCGTGAAATTCTCCTCCATCGACACGTTAAACGCAGTTTTTTCAATATCTTTCTCGTGGACTCTCTATCTGATGAAACCCTGAAGCAAGATCTAAAAGGGGTTGAAAAATATTGACATCTACCCAGTTTTATCCAATATGTCTGTAATATTGGGTATCGGATATTTGTCGTCAATGGTTTTTGGTTGAGCTTCTACGATAATCAATCACAAGTCGCTATTTCTGTGTACCGTGAAGCATAATGGATCTTCTTCGGCAATGATCCAAATGCAAGTGAAGCGACCAGGGCTACTCGACTGTCGAATGATTCCTTGGTCTAGCATCTTTTACGATTTGTCCGCTGCACCTCTTCCCTGTAAGCAGAATGGGTAGCGATAGTTTTTAGAATATACTGGAAGATCATCTTTCGTATTGAGTTCGATGTCTAACAGCGTTAGAAAAGTAAGCTTTTCATCAGTTATCATGACATGCTAGAATTTACGTCAAGAGGTTGATGAGTTTATCTTTTTCCTCTCCATTCAAATGCTCTGAAATTTCTGATTTTCTGTTTTATGGTTGGATCTGGCTTTCTCTTCTTGCCAATCTTGATGAGTGACTTGGAAGGAAGTATCTTCTCAAAATTGAGAAGTTCAGTAAACAAAACTTCTTTATCGATATCGATATTTTGCCTGTTTGTTATCCAGGTTCATCATTGGAAATGTAGCCGTACCGTTTTGAGCACTATATACTCCAGACAGTATGATTATATTTTCACCAATGGAAATATCATTTTCAATAAAAAAAAGTCTCCCTCCATGGTTCTCTACGGGTGGTTATATAAATAATTTCATTCTCGTGAAAGTTAATTTGTTCCTTTCATTAGAATTTTTACTTAGGGGCATATCCTTATGTCATTTTATAGAGCATTGTATTTGGATGCCGTTTCAATAACAACACCGCATAGATCTCAGTGATTTAAAGCCGATGAGAGGCCATCAAAGAAATCGTGGAACCTCGAAATAAAGAATTTCAGATCTAGTGACCGTATATGAAATTTGCTAATGGATTTAGAAGCGTGAATTTGTCAGTCGTATGTGAACCGTTGATAACTTTTTACCCTTTTCGGTGGTCCCTAATTGAATATATTTTGCCGGGACTAATTCTGGTGCAATATAATTTTTAATGGCTCCCGTATCGACAAGATATCTGTAAAGTCTACCAGTTTTCCTTTGGATTTCTAGATACGGAAGAAAATTATTAGTTATTCCCTCTTCCACCTGTTTGTTCGTAGCTTCGCATAATTCTAGCTCCTCAAGCGGTTCATCTGCTGGATCTGTTGCTGTAACATCACTATTATCTTCCCTACATGAAATTATTCGGCATATGGAAAATCTTCATGAATATTGACTTGATTTGGTCTTCTATAAAGGAACGACTTGGTTTGAAATTTTGTTTGACTTGACCTGGACGGATCCAGGTTTAATATACGGCAGGACCAGCTTCGAGATGGGCCCAATATAGCATGATTTACTGGCTTCGATGAAGTATTATGGCATAAAAAGGTTCTTTTGCTGATTAAACTGATTAGGAACAAATGATAGTTGTTTGTTGTGTTTGAATAAAGTTAGACCTGTATGGCACCAAACACTCAAATCCATACGGTCTTAGATATTATTTATATTTGGCGGAGGTTTTTTCAAAACATCAACTTGCTTTCTTTCTCGTCTTCTACCGTAGCGCTGTTTCGTGCTCTGAAGCAACATTGTAAGCATCAGCGAGATCTGAGGCAGGTTGATCTAGTTAGATCGGAAGTTACGTCGTCAGAGATAATCGATAAAACGCGTTAATCAGCAGGGGGTGTCAAGTAAGTACCCGCGATTGCCTTTGCCTCTATAGGTGTATTGTTTAACAAGATTTTATTGATCTCTGTTAAAAAGCGATCTGCAATTTTGGTAAAATTCCAATACACTTTGGGCACCTTGTTTTAAATTTGTCATCCTCATTACAAGGATTGATAAATTTTGATTGAGGATTGATAAGTTTTATCTCCAAAATATTCAATGAGTGTTGATTTAATTTTGTCCCATGTGCTAGAGGTGTAATGATTCGCAGATAGAGGCAATTTCATTTGCCTTGTCCATGATTTTATCTCTGTACTCCTAACCAAATGGGTACAAGACGAGCATATTCGTTTTGGGCTACACACGCCTTTGAGTCTCGATTAGTTTTTTCCTCAACAGGAGTAATCCATCTAGGAAGATTCTGTGGGTTTCCCATCAAACTCTGGAACTAAACGAATTAAATCCGGAATTCAGGGAAAGGCTTGCTATTATTAAACGCACTTAGGGAACTGCTTGTGCAGATGCCGAAGTGGATGCTCTAGGAGCTGTCGCCATAGCTTGCAAAGCAGCGATTTGACCTGCTACTTCTTCGGCTTGTCGACTTTGCCTTTCGACAATATTCACTAATTCTTCGATCTGCTGTTGCAGATCGCTAACTTCAACAACTCTTATTGTCATTTCTTAAAACTACACTTGCACTATCCACTCGCACTGGATCACTTCCTTTATAGCTAATATTAGTAGTGATGAAAAATAAAGCTGTTATAGTGAATAGTCACACCAGAGAGAAATGATAGACAGATGGTGGGAATGATAGCAAATTTTGAAGGGACTTATCACTATCGTCAGTTGGTATTCCACCAACGATGCTGTAGAACAGGTGAAATGAGTAGATCCGATGAGGTCTGAGCACGAGTCCCAGTGCTTGATGAATCTTCCTGATCAGGGAACACTTTGAGATTCGACAAAACCGGCGAAATTTCAGATTTGCACAATTCCAGTTCCATGATCGCAGGTACATATTTTCGATTTTCGGTTTCACTGCTTTAACGGATAATTCACTACCCCTAACTCGACTTCGCCAACGAATTACATT
>NC_085140.1:357137973-357305473 GCF_024139115.2 Armigeres subalbatus | reverse complement strand
TTCCAATCCGAAAATTGCCTAGACCGGCCCCGGGAAACGAACCCAGCCACCATCAGCATGGTCTTGCTTTGTAGCCGCGCATCTTACCGCACGGCTAAGGAGGGCCCCTCCTTGTCAGTTTACATAGGTTTACATTGGTTAGGAATTGTACCTCCAATGTTCATTCCTTCGAAAACAAATTAACGAATACGAATTTGATTTTCGTCTTATATGTGTGATTAACAGTGAGCACGCTTTTAGTAAAAAGAAACGACGAGAATAGTGCTGTATTTCTTTACTGATGAGATTAATTTAAATTCAGTCAGTTGGAAATGGGAACAGCTCCCCTGCATATAAACCGTAAAAATTCGGCTCCACAGATTTCATATAAAAAATAGATTTAGGAACTAAATGATTTTTCAAAAAAATGTAATAAACAAGAAAACTTTGTCATAAAAGGGTGTGGTCAAATTCGACTTTATTCATGGTTGTAAATATTCTGTTGATTGATCGAGATGAAATGATGTGAAGTAATGTGTTTAGATTTAGCTTCAGTAGCGCACTCGATTTTTTTTTTCAAAACACGTAGAGAGTTACAACAAAGAGATGGCCTCTCTTGCTTGCTATTTAACCCCCTTCGCTTCGGTAAAGGTCATACATTTTATTATTGCTTTATCACGTGATTTGTAATCTATAATAAAAATACATCGCAAGAGTAATATAAAGCTCATGAACTAACAGGTACAATTTTTTTCAGACTGAAGAAAATTATTTAACCTTCCGGGACTCGCACTGTTGTAAAACTTTTCAGATAATTGACCAATTTGCACCAAACCACCATATATTCTTCACAAAATTAGTTCTTTATCAATTGATAAGATAACAAAGGTGATTCGATAGAAGGTGGTGAATATGACTAAATAGAAGGCTCAGGTCACGGGAAAATGTGATACATAATGAATTATACATTAATTTCATTAACAAGTTTTCCTAAGGTATCGCGATTTTGAGATAAACTAATATCCGAGAAGACTCGGATACAGGGTGTAAAACTGAAATTTCCAAATACGAGACCATCACACGAAATTACGAGAGATTTTAAACGCTAAGAACACAGAGAAACAGACGTCTCACTTAGAACAAAATGCAATCAAAATCATCGTCACGGAAACATTGTCGCCCAATGCTAAAATCATTATGTGTGGTCAAGCGGCAACCAGATGGCGGTAGTGCGCATACGTCAAACACAAGCAAAATCGATGGCCGATTGACCAACTACAAGAAAATTAAACCAACTGTTAACAAGGTGAACGATGTAACATGTGTTGAGTGAGACGTCGATGGATTTTCGAGATTTTCTTTTCAATCGATTCAGAAATTCTCCAGCAATTTTCAACGTTAACCTATTGAAAATGTTATTTCTTTCCGAAACCGGTAAAAATATTAAAAATGAATCAATCCTGTTCATGCATCCCCAACAAGGACATTAGATTGATGTAAGGTACGGGTCTTTTGGCTCACTGCTTCGTTTTTCCTGTGTATAAAAAGACCCGTGTTTCGCGTGCGCGCATCATTTTCATTCAGGAGAGCGGACAAGAGCGTCCAGAAACTGTCCCAGCGACAATAGCTGTCGCAGCGATGGTGGTACAGCAGAAAATGGTTCGCTACGGTTGTGGTGGCGGTCGTGACAGCAGCAACGCATCATTAACGATTGTATACCAATTAGCAGTTTTATTTGGATGGAAGGTTAAGTTGAAATAATTTTTCCAAAGAATTTTTTTAGCGTGATTCTGAGTTTGACTACATGCTGTTATTGATTGAGAAAGTTGATTTTAGACGAACTTTCTTCATAGAACAAAGGATAATTGTTTGGTGTCGGTAGCGGAATCACAGAATCATAGAATCATTTGAAGTTCAGCGGCATAACTCAATAATGAGTAAATTTCGTAAATGGGTAAAATCCACTCCATCGCTCCATTTCTCTATGTATAAAAAGACCCGTGTTTCGGGCGCGCAGCGTCATTATCGTTCGAGCATTCCAGGAGAGCGGACACGACGGTCCATCGGTAGCCGTGAGCCAGCATCGGAGACGATTGTCGGGCGGAGAGCAGACCATTACATCGTTGTCAGTAACAACAGCTGTCCGCAGCAGAGCAAAGGCGTAGGATTTCCAATCCGGAGATGGTGAGTTCGATTCTCGGTACGGTCTAAGATGTTTTCGGGTTGAAAACTTTGTCGACAGCCTGGTCATACTCATGCAATGGCTGGCATAGAAAAGCTTTCAATTAATAACTGAGGAAATGCTAATAGAATACTAAGTTGAAAAAGCCGGCCAAGAAGATTACATTGAGAGGGAAAATGTAAGGCTGAGAGGATTTTATCAAAGTGCAAACACTTTTGACCGGCAAATTATTGGGGCCTAGTTGGTTAGTACTGCTCCTGATTTGAAAGAATTTGAATTTGAGAAGAATAATAAAAAAATAACTATAGATTCACTTCCTTCAAAGTACGAAACATAACTGCTTGGCAGAATTATTGTGTCAATTTCGGGCCGAGAGGAGTTCGTCGGCAGATGGTAGTCACAAAAAGTTTGTTCACTATATGTTATTAAACAACAATAAATCTTAGGCTGACATATTTTCCAGTATCTCTCTCGAGCAACCCCCTTCCTTCTTGGACACAATTTTGGGGGCCCCAAAAAGGGCCGTTGGGTTATTGTTGGGTGACGTGGACGAGTGCGCTCAACCTCTGTAGCCGTACAGCGTGCGACCCTGGCGCTTCAGTGTGTAGACGACATCCATGGCGGTGACCGTTTTGCGCTTGGAGTGCTCCGTGTAGGTGACAGCGACCCGGATAACATTTTCCAGGAACATTTTCAGCACAAAGCGGGTTTCCTCGTAGATGAGCCCGGAGATACGCTTGACCCCTTCAAGGCGAGCCAGCCGGCGGATTGCGGGTTTGGAAATGCCCTAGATGTTGTTGCGAAACACGATCCGATGCTCTTCCTTTGGTGAGACACTTGCCCACTTTGCCACGACCGGTCATTATGATGTTGGTGGATTAGTGAGTCTGCGTGGCTGGTCCCTAAGACTGCTTGAAGTCACGCTCGACGCCAGTGCGAACTGAAAGAGCTCCCACGCCAGAGATCAGCTTTTTTGTATCCAATAAAATGAAACCATTAGCCCCGCCCCATTGGTAAACGTTGCCGGTGCACATTTTGCTTCACTGTTAGGACGGATCCCACTGCATAATTTTCTCCATTCTATCGAGGCACTCCGGTCGATGAAACCTGTTAAGCACGCATCTTACTTTCTTAGAATCATAAGAGAGCAGATGCGTGTTTTGGTCGAAAGATTATTCAAGATTACCTTTGTTTGGGTCCCATCTCACTGCTCAATCTACGACAATAAGAAGGCAGACTCGCTGGCGAAGGTGGTGAAGGTGAAATTGATGATAGAAAATACTCGAGCAAAGAGTTTTTCCCATTAGTCCGTCAGAGTATTCTTCGAAGTTGGCAAAGAAATTGGAAACACAACGAACTTGAACGGTGGCTATTTTCCATAGTTCCAAAAGTTTCTGGGCGTGCGTGGTTCAGAGGTGAGGACTTAAGTCGAGGCTTCATTCGCGTGATGTCGAGACTTATGCCTAATCACTATTCACTAAACGCACATCTGTATAGAATAAACCTTGTCGTTAGCAACTTATGTAGGTGCGGAGCCGGTTATGATGACATCGATCACGTAGTTTGGTCCTGCTCGGAAAATGATTGCCCAAGAGAGCAATTATTGGATACCGTTGTGGCCCGAGGTAAACAACCCTTCAGGGAAGTTCGAGGTGTTTTGGGGGATCATAATGTTGTCTATACACGACGCTCCATCGGTAGGCAGCATCGGATTTGATCGTCATTTTCAATTATCATATCCAATAAATTTCATATTTTAAGTATTGCTCGAAACCAGATTCGTTAAAATCAATAGGGTTATTTTATCATGTATATGCATGATGGCACTACCCGACCAAAGTCGATATCGCCGATTATGATTACTTAATTTGGTCGTTAAAATAAAAAAAACGTATAGCAGAAAAATCTTACTGTGATATCAAATTGAAAACTATTCCTGCTATCGATGAAAGCAAATCGAAAACTAATTTTGATATTGGTTCCGATAACAAATTAAGTACACAATTTGATGTTGTGAGAGGCTGCTTGATAACCCTATCGTACATGCGTAATGCATAGTAATTATGCACTCCTCGATACATCCCTGATCTTCGCGCATCAAAGCAGGCGTTGCTTTGAACGATAAAGAGTCATCCTCTTTGGTGCGAACTGCCAGGTGAGCAGGTTGTGTGCTGGGCGACAGTGCGTGCTTAATACGGATTCCACAAATGGCGATCCTGCCAGGAGCCACCTTTTCTAGGTGGCATTTTTTTTATCCTTCCATTTCATTTAAAGGTTCCCCCAAACACACGCGACACGACAGTCGCGACGCGATTCTATCGCTTGGCGACAGCGATTCTGTCGCCGTTTTTATGGAAGCGTAAATAGAATATTGCCTGCAGCGACCCAACGATAGAATCGCGGCGACTAGTTGTCGCCGTCGCGGCGATGAAATCGCTTAGGTTTGGGAGAGCCTTTTTTTTCCCTCGTTTGTCGGGTGAAGATCACTGCGTCCAGATTTTAGGACTATTGTGATATACCCTTTTGCTGTGAAATACGCAAGTTATCTCAGTAACATGTTTGTCACTGAGATACCTTGGTATCGACTGAACTCAAGACCATCTATTATTGATGAATAGAGATCCTGAGTTACAGTATGTGACTCCCCCATTCTGGCGAGACTAGCTTTATGAAGCCAACCACGTCCTTGGGGGATAAGATCCATATGTCAGCAGGCCCTAAAAGGGCTTGCTGAGAACTTTGAACCTACGTTGGGTGAGTGCACTGCAATAGCAGAGGATGTGTTCTGATGTTTCTCTCTCCTCATCACAGAAGCGGCAATTTGAGGTTTGGATTGCTCCGATCTTTTGTAGATGGTATCTGCAGGGGCAGTGCCCAGTTATTAGACCGGTGTAGATGTTGAGATCCCTTTGTTGAGACCTAATAGTTGTTGGGTTTTCTTGGGGTTAATCGTTACGAGCCTTTTGGATTGGCTCGTATGGGGAAGTGCATTCAGTTTGATGTGATTTGACTGACCATATATTTGTTCAGTTCCATTTTTACAGAGCAGTCTGAGATCCCGCAGAAGGGCTCAGGGCCAATGAACCTTTCATTACATCCATTCCTGGCTAGCTCATCAGCAATCTCGTTTCCCTCTAGACCCGTATGTCCTGGGATCCAATATAGGTAGACTCGATTGCGTATGGATAAGTTTTTCAAAGCCAGAATGCATTCCCACACTAGCTTTGAGTTACAAGTGTAGTTATTAAGCGACTTAAGAAGGCTGTCAGAGAAAATACATATTTTTGCAAATCTATACTTTCTCCTCAGGCATAATAACACGCATTCTAATATTGCATATATTTCCGCCTGAAATACTGTGGGCCACTGTCCTAAGTGGACAGAAATTTTTGTTGTAGGGCCATAGATTCCGGATCCTGTCAGATTATTCATTTTCGAACCATCTGTGAAGAAATTTATAGAGCCTGTTGGAACGCTGGGTCCACCTCCTTCCCACTCCTGGCGGGAAGGAATGAACACATCGTGAGGTAAGTCATAATTGACTACCGTTTCCATCCAGTCACTACAAATTCCTATTGCGGGATTTATGGCAAATTCATTTAATATGCTGAGGTGACCCGTAAGGTCTCCCGACAGCAGTGTTTTTGTTCTCTTTAACCTTAGAGCACTTTTTTCCGCTTCCAGCTTTATGAATTGATCTAACCGGGGCAGGTGAAGCATTGCGTCTAGGGCCAAAGTGGGTATACTACGAACTGCACCAGTGATGGCTATACAAGCGGTGCGTTGGATTTTGTTGAGCTTAGCCCTTGCAGCAGCCTCATTAGTTTTAGGCCACCAGACAAGGAAAGCGTAAGTTGTCCTGGGACGGACAATGGTTTTATATATCCACATGATCATACTTGGTTTTAGGCCCCATCTTTTACCAAGGGTTTTGAACAAACCCAAAGTGTATTGAGACCTTTCTGCACAACTGATTGGAGATGAGAGTTCCAATTAAGCTTTGCGTCGAGTATGACACCTAGATATTTTACTTCACTTGAATAAACTAATTGTGTTTGATTCAAGAAAAGGGGTTTCAGTTGTACCTTTCTCCGTTTGGTGAAAGGGATAATGGAAGTTTTTGTAGGATTTATGCCTAGTTGATCCTTTTGACACCAGGAAAAAGTGTGATTTAGGGCAGATTGCATTCTTTCCACGATAACACTTTCGAATTTGCCTGTGTGTGTGTGTCCATTGTAACCCCCACAGGCTGGCAGTGATGTTATGGAAAAAAGCTGACTGTTTTACAGTCAGATTTAGTCCGGGAGTTAGAAGGTGCTAGCTCTACTGTAGCTCGAGTGACCCATTTCAGACTGCCTGGTATTTCATGACCAGTCCGAGGTCACTTTTGCTTACAATAAGCCCCGCCTGTTTATGCTACCATTATCAAATGGATAATGGATCCATAAACAAACTTCCGGATTTGAAATCCAGCGCGTATATAGTTTTTTTTAAATGATTGTAATCTCAGTAAAATTATATCGGAACATTCTCTCCAAATAAATCCATGATTGTGTAATGCTGGGCTTTTCTAGGACCGGTTTTTCGAGGAGCGGCCTTGGATGAACACTTTTCCGATACCCTTTAGCACTGTGATTATAACCGCACTGATTTATTTAATTGGAAAGCTTCAGCATATCCACTTTTTTTTTCTCACCGTCCGAATGCAAACGCGAAATCAACAAAACGTGCAACAGCAATTTTTTTTAAGCTGCCATCCTTGGGCATGGACTACTTCGATAACACTTTCGAATTTGCCTCGTACAATAATGACAACGTCATCAGCATATCCAACGACTTCGAAGCCTCTTCTCTCTAAGCTGTCTAGAAGCTCATCCACAACAAAGGAGAAAGCACTCCGCCTTGCGGACACCCCCTTGTTGCTTTAACAGTGATGTATGAACCGCTAAGCTCAGAGGAGATTTTCCGATAAGCTAGCATAGCATGTACCCAGGTAACAATGCATGGGTCGAATTTTCTCCTCAACATTGCTGACCCTATAGACGAATAAGAAGCGTTATCGAATGCGCCCTCAATATCAAGAAATGCTACAAGAGCAATTTCTTTTGCATTAAGTGTTTTTTCGATTTTTTGAACTACCGTATGTAGTGCCGAGATCGTAGATTTTTGATAAGCGAATTGGTTTTTTGACAAAGGCATTGCTTTCATAAATTTGTGATTTATGTACTCGCATAGTACCTTTTCCATAATTTTGAGCATTACAGAGGATAAACTTATCGGCCTGAATGCTTTGGGGTTGGTTTTATTTCTCTTGCCTGCCTTCGGAATGAAGACAGCCCGGATTTGACGCCAATCGTTAGGTATGTGCCCCAAAATCAGACTCGCCTTAAAAATCTCAACCAAGGGTCAACGCTGGGAATATTCCATCCATGCCAGGAGACTTAAATGGCTCGAAAGATCTCACAGCCCTCTCAACCCTGGCCCGAGTGAAAGCTTCCTTTGCAACCTTTATTGCGTCTTTTTTAGATCCAGAAACCCATGATTGGATCTCTTGTGGATCTGAGACAGCAATTCCAGTGCCTTGGTCGCCGATGCTCGACTCAGGGATTGAATCAGGGAAGTGGATCTTTAACAATTCGCTCAGTGTATCGCTAGGCTCTACAGTGAGCGAACCATCCGTCTTTTGGAGGCTACCCACACCATTGGAGTGGTCTTTTGAAAGAGTTTTTTGGAGTCTGGCCACTACGGGTGTATTCTCTATGCTTTCACACATTAGAATCCACGATTTCCGTTTGGCTGACCTTATTTCTTTGTTGTAGTTCGTCAGGGCCTTTCTGTATAGGCTCCAATCGCCGGTTCGCTTAGCACGGTTGAACTCCCTACGCGCAGTTTTCCTAAGCTTCTCAAGAGTTTTATTCCACCATGGAACGTCTCTACTCGAACTAGTTGATTGGGGGAGCCTTAATATTGCTGTTACTGTCGCCCATCACACACAAGGAAAACTACAGGTAGGTTTACGTTTCCAAAAACTGATGCGCAATGATACGGAGCCACTGGTGCTGGTTTCTCACAGCTGAAGAAAACCCGAGCAAGCCAGGGCTACTGTTTTTGATTTGCACGGGGGAGTTTTCCGGGAGCAAGATTGCTCACTGGTTCGATCCGACAAAAAGATACGGAGCCACTGGTGCTGGTTTCTCACAGCTGGAGAAAACCCGAGCGAGCCAGGGCTACTGTTTTTGATTTGCACGGGGAAGTTTTCCCGGAGAAAGATGCTCACTGGTTCGATCCGGCAAAAGGTACGAAGTAGGGTGACTCAAAAACACTTTTTCAAATTTTTTGATGGGCCGCCATCTTATTCGGTTCTGTTTGATGCCCTGATGCTCTGGACAAAATTTGAGCCAAATCGGTCAACGTTTGGGCGGTGCTGAACTCGTTTTAAGTTTATATGGAAAAGTGTATGCAGAAACATCCAAAAACAGTGATTTGCAGTTGGACGGCACAATTTACGATCAAGAATAATGATACTCATTCAGATCTTGTAGAATTAAATACAGAATATTATGCTGAAAACCGCGAGAAGATTAGAGTTTATTAGGCAAAGATATATAATCCTAAAATTACTAATCTGCCATTCAATTTTTGTTCCATTTGATAGAGCGGAGAGTGAAGTATGTAGTGAAAAAAGCCTTCATTTGTATCGATACCGATTTTCTAATACATAGTTTATATTGGCCCTACCTCCCCTGCAAAAAGACAAGGAAGAAATCGGGACGGAGGCATTATGAAAGGAGTAGCAGACGACGACGGCGGTTTGCAAAGTATCAAATGGTGTGACACTGACGTTCAGGGGGATTCTCTCATAAAGGTGTCAAATGAAATTTAACATCCCAGCAAACAAGTCGCCTTGTTGTTCTTTTTAGTGAATTATGACAAGCTTCTTGCTCAAGATGGTGTCATGGTTCGTGTCGATCAATCCTTATGACAGTGCTTCCTCGCAATACAAACTGAGCAGTTTTAAAATTGACATTAATTGAACCTGTTTTTGCTGCGTTGCTACTGGAATCAAATTTTTCTCTTATTTTCGTTGAACATCCAATGATGAAGGCGAAACGATTGCACCTAAAAAAAAATTTCCCATTTAAATGTTCCTTGTTGAAATCATATTGCAAGTGTTCCCGTCTTCTCAAACCACAAAAGAACAAAGGATCAGACTAGTGCAATGCGCCATTAGCACTTAAAAAAAACTTTTGTTCCACAAACCTGCACGGATAAGACGCTGGACAGGCTTGATAAACAATCATTTGCGCTAGATTTATTTACTTAAAACTATCTGTTTTTGGGTAATTTGCATAAAGGGCGCTAAGTAATTGAAGTTCAACAATAAAAATAAATAAAGAAATAAAATAAAATAAATTGATCCTGAATAACTGTTCTAAAACGTGAAAAAAGGATAATTCAAGCCTGCTTATTTATGCATGAATAGACTGCTGAATAAATGATTCATAAACGGACAAATGGGCATTACTTAGAGCGAGCGCATAGAAATGCACCGCTTTTGAGTGCAATCCAAACTTTTCTGCTGCAGCACAGCAGTTTTTGTTTCGCTCCAGAAAAGAAGCGTGCCAAGGTACAAATGGTTGTAATGTTATAAAAACCGGTCAAATCGGGAAAATTTTGAAGATTTTTCAAATTGAAGATTGAAAACAGCAAAACGCAATATCAATGTGGATTTCAGGGGGCAGTTCTATCTAAGGCATTATTTTCTGTCCATCCGGTTGTTAGGATTGTTAGTATCTAAACTTTTCTCTTTTCAGTTTATTACACTCCTACACTGTCTAATATGAATTTCAACCTCATATAACAACTTAATTGTGCTTATATTAGATTATGTTCAAATAAACCGATCCTTCTATATGCCACTGTATGTTCCCTGGAAACAAAAAGAGAAAAGCACGATCCCAATTTTGCAATGCAGAACAAAAACAAACTTCCTTTCAGTTTCAACTAGTTTTTATTTTTGCATAATTTTTCCCAAAAAAAATCATGGGCAGTTTGGCTCACACGCACTTGAGAACTTCCCGATTCAGTCAGAACTTGCCGACAGCCTTTGTTACCGGTGAGTGGTTTAGTTCTGTTGAAACTTAACGCGGGCTGCGCAATCAGCCTCGCACCACTTGAAGTTATTTGTCGGTATGACCATTCCAATTGGGACAGAGGTAAAACGCTTGTCTGAGCCCGAAACTTTCATTATATTTTCATTGTTCATTGAATAATATCTTCGTTTTGCTAAATGAGTGAAGTGATGGAGTTGACGTGAGCTAACGTATTTCACACCTTCTCAAATGAAGTCCATCTAAGTTCAGACACAATGGATGGCCACCATTTACTGAGGGGAGATATTATCGTGAGAAGGTCATCAAGGCCAGTTTGAGTGCAATGCAAAATTAAACTAAAGTGCAGATGGGCTGCTATGACAATGAAAACATTGATGCTCAAATGAAGAAAACAGCAAATCCCATAAAGTGATGAACGAGATAAGCACAAAGAAAACACTACAAGGTGAAGACAGGTGAACATAATCTCCGGTTTCATGTTGAACGGCGATTAATAATAGGAATAATAGCGCAATTTTAAAAGAATAATCCAAATGGAACGCAATGGACAATGGAGAAACAGGTTGAAATGCATTTTTCAACAAACAAATGGATTACTTCATCGTAGTTTTGACGCGTGGTTCTTCTATTCAGCTGTGCAGTTGGGATTTCGAGATAAAAAAATATCTCAGCACGCAACAGATCGACGCGGAACTGAATTGTATTTCTATTGGAGCTACGTGACCCGTCTACAATTTCATTCAATTTTCGCTAGCTGAAGTAAGGTGGATAGGATTACATTTTGAATAGGAAAATGTTGTTTTTGTGCATTCAATGTGTTGCTGTGGATTGATCGTGCTCCTTTCTAAGAGCTTTTTGCCTTTCTCGTATACTAAGTATACGTAAAGGCTATAATTTCACTCCAAAACCAAACTTTTGATAGAAGGCTCGGAGACCCATAGTGTTATATACCAATCGACTCAGCTCGACGAATTGAGGTGATGTCTGTGTGGTATGTGTGTGTGTGTGTGTGTGTATGTGCGTATGTGTACAAATTTTGTAGACACACTTTTTGGAACTTAGCATTACCCGATTTACTCGCAACAAGGCATTCGACGGGGATTGCGGTCCCATTGTTTGCTATTGGAAATTGGCCCGATCGGACATTGCATTTCGGAATTATTAAAAAATCATTGTTTTTTCACAAGGGTCCCCCCTTGGAAAAAAAATCAAAATCGAAAAAAAAAAATTTTTCAAGAATGGTGGGAATGCATAGTAATTAATGCAAAAACATGCAAAATGATAGAAAATATGCGATCTATCCCCCTAAAGTGCTTTTTTGACCTTTCCTATGTGATTTTTTCAGTACATTTTACGATGCACGAGAAAGGCATCATCGCCGCTAGGTGGATTAATCTGGTTTTTTTATATCATTTCACGACAGCAGTGTTTTGCTGTGGTAAGAAATCTCTAGAATTTTATTAAATTCCTAGAGCTGTTCTAGCTTTAAACTTACCAACTATTAAGAAGATGCGTTTTATTGCTTATGCCAAATAACGTGCATACATTTTGAAGTTCGGTGCCGATTACTGGCGGTTCGCGCCATGTTTCGCAAGCAAAATTGTGATTTGTCAAGTGATTTATTCAATGAGGGTGAGAGGAATTTCCCGCACCAATTCAGATAGTCATCGACCATACTTTCTGGTTATTTTTTAATTGAGCTCAAGCTGAGCAGTGGCCAAAGAGGAAGATATAATAAGTTGAGTTTATAGTTTATTGGCTGCTGTCTGCATCCGCAAACAAGATGATTGAACGTCTGGGAGATCGGCGCAACCGGTCGGTCTCCGTTCGCGTCCCAATTCACATAAAACAAACAAACCATAAATAACCGCCATAATCAACATAATCGTTCCTAATTACAACGGAACCGCGTTGGGAAGCGAAGAACAAACTTATGAGTGAAAGAAAAGAGTTATCTAAACAAGCCGCAACAATTTTGCCATGGTCCTACTCAGCGTCCGGCATCTACTAGCTGCAACTGCAGCTGCCTTAACCATTTTTGATCAGTCTCTTCTTTGGACTTTTCTCGAAGTTTGCCAGTTGGCAGAGAAGATGAAAAAACTCTTCCAATAAATTAACATAATTGCTTACGGCGCTTAAGACAACAGAAACAACATTCGCAAGGCCTAGTTTGCAAGTGGCGTCTGCGGATCCGAACGAAACCGAAGCGAGGCGATGATAACGTACTGGGGTACATAGTCTTAAGCTCTAAGACAAAAGCAATATTAAAGGTTTTCATGATTTTGAGGAATATCGTTTGTTTCTAATTATGCCATCATGACTCGTTTTATTTTATATTCTGTCATAAGGGCCTGATTGTAGAAAAAATTAATAAGTAAAACAGTACTCCTGAAACGGATTTCATAAGAATGAGCCGTTATGACTCATTTGCTCTTGTTTTCTTCTGATTTTATCGACTTACAAGGCTGTCGTCCAACTCTCATTCAAACTGCTTACCAGCTTTACGAAATAGGTGTTCAATCTGATTATTTATATTCCTCATATTGCCTTTATATCTCTATGATGAATTTATGTGGTCCATATGTCTTGCCTCCCAACAAGAACCAAGAACGGTCATATAAAAATATCCATTGTCGCCCGCCCAGTGAAGGAGTGGGGGCCAAGCCACTTATCGTCTGTCCGACCAAGTTATGGAGCATCGTTGATTCGGTCATCCTACGGCGCTGACATATGGTCAATTGTGGTTGCATTTCCTCATGCATCTCGCGTCTGCAACGTACGCAGTTTTGCCGAGACTCCTTACACGGTTTCATTCTTATTTTCTGCTGAGTCCAGCGCAAACATTTGCAAAGTCATAAATAATCCAGTGCGGAGGGAAAGAATTGCATTCGGCTCCGTTCCGAACACCAAATTGAAGCAACAGAAGACCACAAGGCAAGCATTGGGAAGCAGGTCATATTTCTATCCCAGCTAAAATTTATGACTTGGCGGGGGTAGAGGTTCCTTCAGTTGAATCACCTACCTCATTTCCGAAGATGATAGTGCAATCTGGCCAAGGAAGCACCAAACGGTGAGCGTTTGTCATACTAATTGATCTTATACTAAACATGGAAAAAAAAATAAAAAAATGAAAATTCAGTATAGAGAAGCCAGAAATGGCGGGTCGATTCCGAATCCATTTGAAAGCTATTTTTCATAATTGTGAAAGAGCATTTTGAAAAACAAGTTGAAAAACAGTAATAAGCTAGGATCTAAGCTTGTGAATCCCTGAAAAAAAGAAGAAAATAGTTCCTTAAAAACACTATACTTCCTACTATCACTTCCAACTACAAGCATTAAGCATTTGACCGCCAACATTGTAGGTATTTTACCGGAAACCAGGAGCCAGAACTCCAACTACGACGGCAACGCACGTCTGCTGTGCTTCCCAAAGTTAGATGGGATTTATTTATTTACTCTGAAATGTGCTGGACGTGATTTATTTTAAATTGCATTCTGCCTCCCACCTTCGGCGCTGCAGCGTCAGATAAATGTTTAGAGTCTCGGCTTTCTCGGTCTTCGAAGATGGTCTGGATGGAAAAAAAAAATCTACATGATTATTAAAAATGTTATAATACAGAAGTAACTCCATAAATACAGTAGATGTTAAAGGAAAAAATGTATTATATTAGATGTTGTTGACGCAGCAGATTACATTTTTGATCTTCTTCAGGAAATGAGTATCCCGCCACTTCCTCCTCCGATCTACATACCATAGTAGCAACGCCAACTCATCCAAGGTTTCTCCTAGACAGGATGTCTTTTACTCCCCACTACCGAAGCATCCAACAAAGACTCTGGTACCAATACCAATATTACCGCCTGCAATATTGGGAGTCGGTTTTCGAGTCTCAAACACTCCCTAAAGGAATCCGACAAAAACCTCACCTGCTCTGAAAGACCCCAAAAACCCAGCAAATGGTTCGCAAAAATTCTGGTGGTCCTTCCACCACACCATAGCCGAATTTTTAACCCAGATGTTAACATCTGTTGTTGCCGACTCCAACGAGCCAAAAATCAGCTACAATATTGCAACATCCGAACCGTCACCTAATCCGGATAGTCAGGGAGCCTTAGGACTCGATGATGGCTTCGGACAAACAAAGCTTTCGTGGAGGCCTGGATAGTCGGAGCGCCGGTAGATCGGAGCTCCTGGGGCACCACACCTTCCCCATATTGCGGACCTCATTCCTAAACCGGAGCTAGAGAGAGCCCCAGCGCCCGGAGATAGACAGAAGAGGGACACATTAAACTGAGTTCTTTTTTTACACGGTTGGGGTTTATTCGATTAATGATACTATGAGTTAACCCCACGGAAAAATTCACAAAAAATACAAAAAAAAAATCAGGTGGTATTTTGAAAGCTCTGAAAGTTCAGGTTAACCAAAAATTAAAAAATACCAACCGTGTAAAAAAACATTGTGTGTGTCCCTCCTGACAGCAATATAGTAAGCGCAAGTTTCAAGACGTGGTTCCAGAACTTCGGACGCGGTGAGTAAAATGAGCCCTCTATTTCGGACGGTAAGTCCCTTCGGTCGTTTTCCAAGCATCCAAGGGCAAGGTTGTTATCGTTAATCAATGGTGTTACGTTTAATTTTCTACAAATAAACGTCGACTTAAACCAAGGACGTTGAACCAACGTCAACGCCAACGATGATCCTATCGTTGATTTTTGCCTAGGAGTGAAAAATGTTCGGAAGCGTTGTCCTGGGAAACAGGTGTCTCAACATCGCCACCACCCCACTACCCCGAATGACATTACCCCAAGGGACACTACCCCGAATGGAACAGTACTCGGAAAAGCATTACTCCGAATGGGACACTACCTTGAAAAACATCATCCCGAAAACATTTCTAATCTATGGTATTCCATCATTATTGTTAACACTACAGATATCAATGAATCGCAAAATGATAATCTTTGCAGAGAAAAAAGTTAGAATTACTAGTCTAGTCTACACATACACAGCCAGTTCGTGAAAGAATGCGGGAAAGTGATAGATTCGACGATCTATCACTTTTCTTGTCATTATTTATGTATGAAGCACATCATAAATGGTCGGGGTTCTGCCAAATCACACCAAGCGTCAATGAAAAAATAGAAATTTTTTTGCGCAAGATTTCGTGCAGCAGAACCAATTATTCACGAATGGCAACGGACAACCTTCCACCCTACAACTGAGGGTATCCAACAACAAATCATTTGGCTCGATTTTCAAATAATGCATTCTCCTGAAGAATAGTTACAGAGTAGTCTTTTAAATTACTTGAATAGGGCTCAAATTTGAAAAGAGGCCCAGTTTCTTGGCGTAACTATTTCATCCGATCGATCATTTCGCTAGAAGGTCGGCTGGAAAGCAGAAGTACGCGATTGAAGATACTTACGTTTTGAGAATATCTTGTGTGATTTGAAGTACAATTTAAAGGTAACATTAGTGAGTGAGTTTATAAAAATGATAAATGGTGTTAAACGTTTTGTGTTTCTTTCTTTGTTTAGTGGACTGAGGTCCGTTGTATCGCGAATTCTGCTTGAATTTTTTATTAAATTTACTACTACGAAAAAAGGTAATTATACTAAATTATGTGAGCGATTTAACTTAATACTAAAATAAATTGTGGCGACCGTCCAAGGTTCCGTCGAGGTGCGAGACACGAATTCCGTTCAAGATCATCGAGACCCGTGTGTACCGTGAAGGCCCGCCTTAAGTAGGTAGTTAAACGGAGTGTGTGAAGTCGTTCAAACCATCGTAGCGAAGAATCTCCCATCGGTCGTCCATTGCCGATGGTAAGGTCCCTCTCCGTCAATTTATGTGGACCGGAGCCATCCGAGAGCGCGTGTCGTCCATTGCACGCAGTGAACCCGATCCGAACCGAAAGATAGAGGTTTCGCCGATCCCCGCTCGGTGGAACGGAAAGGTACGCGAAGCCGGGTCGCTTTGGGTACGTGTGCCTCTATCCGTAAGTGAGGATCGCCCCGGGGACATTATCGGCATTTTTACGCCGCCATTGCTCTCGCGGAACAAAACGGAAGCTTCCGTTCCAGCCGCCACTACCTCCGCATCTGTAGTTCGGCCATAACACACACGCGGGTCATCTGTACGTTGCGCGCCAAATCGCAGCGTGGACATTCCGGTGGCAGCCATCGCATCACCGCCATCAACGAGGTTTTCTCGAGCCAGAAGCTGCCAGATTCGTCGAAGTTCGTCGGGCCCCATCGATCATCAAAAACCTGCGCAGGTACGTGTTAGAGCTTAGTTTTTTTTCTTCCTAAACAATGGAGGGGGAATCTGCTCAACAGACATTCTGGGTTGACCAGGAAGTGCTGGGTTAGGGGCCACCTCCAATGAGGGAGGCAGGACTGCATCCCCGACCAGCTATACCGTTTCCATTGCCGCCAAGCCCATCGTCCCTTCGGTACAACCAGAAAGTAATGCTTCAAAGGGGGGCCAGTGCATAACGCACCCTCGAGGTTAGCTGCGTGTCCTTGCAGCATCGAACATCGTAACTCGCTTTTTTAGAAGAACACCATGGTGTCGTGCCAGCGCATTGCCGGCTTTCAGGTGGCCTTACCACGCCCTATGTCCTCGGAAGGTGGGCAGAGTCGACTTCGCGCCTGCTTCCCTCTGCACGACTGGTATCAAGAATGATGATGCCGCGTGCACCCCAAATTGACCTTTCTGCGATAGGGCCTATTCGCCAGCACACAGAGGGACTTGCCGACGCGGTGCCTACGCCTGCCCCAGCCTTGACGAGGACCCCTATCCGTCCTCGGGCTCGGAACCCGCCCGGTTGACCGACGCCGCAAAAGCGACGATACCATGTTGTTCTTCACGCGGCCACTTGTTCGATAAAAGGATCGAGTTCGACCACAGGGCACCAGTATGACCCATGAAGCCGACTCCGAACCTTTGGACCACCTCTTATTTGCGCCTGAACTAGCCATTCCTCGAGTCTACGCGCCACCTTCTGTGTAGCTCCGAGACGATTTGGACGATAGCCGATAAAACGGCGTTCCAGCCAACTTCATCTTTACACATCCTCCGGACTAGGTTGTCCGGGGTAGTGTCCAGACCACATGTGGCAAGCATGTGGTCACGCATTGTGCGAAAACGCGGGCACACGAACAACACGTGTTCCGCCGTTTCCTCTAAACCTACGCACACCGGACACTCGGGCGAGGCCGAGTGTCCGAACCGGTGTAGGTACTGTCTGAAGCAACCATGGTCTGTAAGGACCTGGGTCAGGTGGAAAGTGATTTTCCCATGGCGCCTCTTGACCCACGTACCTATCTCCGGTATCAACCTATGTGTCCATCTACCCTTAGTGGAACTGTCCCACGCACGCTGCCATTTGACCATTGAGGCCAACCTGACAGTCCTACGGATGCCTCTCGTGCCGCGCATTTCGAAGCACTCTATGTCTTCACCGATAACTATGTCGATAGGCATCATACCGGTGATGACGCAAAGTGCATCATGCGACACGGTACGGTACGCGCTCGCAACTCTTAGGCACATGAGCCTATACGTACTTTCTAACTTCGTTCTGTAGCAGTTAATACGCAGGGCCGTGCCCCAAGCTGGCCCCCCATACCTCAGTATGAACAGAGCAACGCTAGCCAGAAGCTTGCGCTTGCTGGCATAAACCGCAGAGCTATTGGACATCATCCGGCACAATGCCGCTATAGCTGTGGAGGCACGCTTGCAGGCGTAATTGACATGGCTACCAAAGGTGAGCTTATCGTCGATCATTACCCCCAAGAGTTTGATGGAGCGTTCAGAGGTGACCGTGCAGTTGCCTGCCCTTATCACCGCTTGTTGCTCCGACTTTCGGTTGTTAACAACAACCACCTCAGTCTTGTGGTGAGCCAGTTCTAACTTCCTGGAACTCATCCACTCCTCCACAATTGCGATCGAGTGGGCTGCAGTCAATTCCACCTCTTCGATCGATTCGCCGTAGACCTCCAGCGTAATATCGTCAGCAAAGCCGACGATTGCCACGCCCACCGGGAACTTCAACCTCAAGACACCGTCGTACATGACGTTCCATAACACCGGACCCAGTATGGAACCTTGCGGAACCCCTGAGGTTATGTCAACGCACTTCCGACCCGCCTCCGTGTCGTATACCAGTACTCGATTCTGGAAGTAGCTTCCGAGAATCTTGTACAGGTACTCGGAATTCCAAGACGCAGGAGCGCATCTGCAATAGCTGCCCAACTGGCACTATTGAAAGCATTCCTCACGTCGAGAGTCACTACTGCACAATAGCGAACTCCCTCCTCTTACGCTGGATAGCTATCTCCGCGGATTTGGTAACCGACAAGATAGCGTCTACGGTCTACTTACCCTTTCGGAAGCCAAACTGGTTACTCGATAGACCATCCGCACCCTCCGTGCGTATCAACAACCTGTTGAGGATGATCTTCTCGAGCACCTTCCCTGCCGTGTCAAGCAGGCATATTGGTGTATATGCCGACGGATCCCCAGGTGGTTTTCCGCCTTTGGCAATAGGACCAAGCTCTGCCTTTTCCATGCTTCAGGGAAGACTCCCTCGTCCAGGCATCTCTGCATAACAGATCTGAACATCTCGGGAGCCTCGGCAATGGCCGCTTTGATGGCCAGGTTCGGAATACCATCCGGTCCTGGCGCCTTACCTACACTAAGGGACTGTGCAATCCCCGCAAGTTCCGCCACCGTTACTCTTCCCTCGTCGGCCACCCTGGCCCGTGGCAGCTCCACAAAGGGAGGCCAGGAACTTGGGTCGTGACGTGGGAAGAGCCCCGCGATGATCCTCTCCAGCATCTCTGGAGACCGCTCTGTAGGGGCCATCGCCCCACGTGTCTTGGCCATTACAACCCTATAGGCGTCACCCCATGGATTCGCGTTGGCACTTTGACACAGGCCCTCGAAGCAGGCTTTTTTGCTTGATCTAATCTCAGTCTTCAGAGCGGCTCTAGCAGCCACGAACGCTAACCGTCGTTCAACACGCTCCTCTTCTGTGCGTGCTCGCTGCATCCGCCTCCTTGCCCGTAGGCAGGCGCGGCGCAGGTTCGCAATTGCTTGAGTCCACCAGTAAGCCGGTGGTCTCCCATTCCTAGGGTGGACTTTCCTAGGCATGGTGGCATCGCATGCACGCGAGAGTACTGTTACCAGCTGCTCGCCGCTCAGACCGAGAGTATTGTGCTCGCGGCGGAGCGCTTCCTTAAACACCTCGTCGTCGAAGTATGATGTCTTCCACATACGAGGACTAGGCCTCGCCCCTACTTCCGTCCGCTGAATGCTGGTCGTATAGTCGATACTGTAGCGAACCGCCAGGTGGTCGCTGTGAGTGTAGCCATCATCTACCCTCCAGTTCGAACTACTCGTTTGGCCAGGGCTCCAGAACGTAACGTCGATAATCGACTGGGCACCGTTCCAGCTGTAGGTACTTTTGGTACCGACATTAGCCAAGTCCACATCCAACATGGCCAGTGATTCCAGCAGGATCTGCCCCGTTGATTCGTGGATCGGCTTCCCCATTCCACGGCCCAAGCGTTGAAGTCCCCGCTATCACCACCGGCCTACGCCCCATCAAGTTAGCCGTCAAACAATCTAGCATTCGACCGAACTGCTCGATCGACCATCGAGGAGGCGCATAGCAGCTGCAGAAGAAGACCCCGTTGATTTTGGCAATGACGAAGCCCTCGTGTGTCGAAGACACCAACTCTTGGACTGGGTATTTCCCCGTTGTCCATATCGCCGCCATTTTAGACCCATCGGTGACCCAATTACCGTTCCTTCCTACCGTCCCCCATTCAGCAACTGTCTGACACAGCAGTTGCTGGGCTGCATCACTGATGGTTCAGGTTTAGCTGCGTTACCTGCACTGTGATTTTGCAGCACGCTTAAACGCCAGGCACTTCTGAACCCCCATGGGTGCTTGCTGTTCGCAGCTTTGCTGGAACAGATCAAACAGTTGGGAGGGTTCGTGCAACATTGTGCCTTATGTCCCTCCAATCCGCAGCGTCGACAGAGCTTGCTTCTGTCAGGGCCTTTGCAGTCCCATTGCTTGTGCCCCGGTTCCAGGCACTTGAAGCAAACTTCTGGTTGCTCATATATGCCCACAGGGCATACCGACCACCCCACCTTGACGCTCCCTAACTTGACTACCTTGGAGGCGTCCGCTGCAGGTAGCCGAACCAATGCTACCTGTGTCCCTGCCGGACCTTTCCGTAGCCGAACGGCTGCGGTGGACGCCTCCACTTCGCACTGTCGCCGCAGTGCCGTGACGAGCTCTTCGACTTCGGTGATCTCGTCCAGGTCTTTAACCCTTAGATTCACCTCCGTCGTGAGGTGATAATTAAAACGTTGGGAGTGACTAAGCTAAGATGGTTAATGTTAATCCTTGGGTCCTCGACGTCTCGGGGTGGAACACAGTTTTTAGTCTAGTGCCCTGGCTTATACAATGATGGACAGTAGCATTCGTATGAGCTCATACAGATTACTACGAAAGCATCACTCCACATCACTCCTTGTACCTTCAACGTCTAGGGATGGGGTATAGTTTTTAGTCTAGTGCCCTGGCATATACACTGATGGATAAAAGTATTCATATGAATTCATTCAGAAGAAGAAAATAAATACTCCTTTCCATCAGTGTACATATAAGTCTAGGTTCAGGCGCCATTACTCGCCATCTGGAACGAGAAATAAAAAAACAAAAGCGATAAAAAACGAGCGAAAACCCAAAGGCCAATAAAAATATACCATATTTACTTACAACAGCTCCATATTTTCCATACCTGGTTATCTCGATTATTTCCTTCACAAGTTATGGAATACTAATTCTCAGTGAAAATATTCATAGCGACAAATCACAATTAAATCCTTGAAAATTGTGACTTCATGTATTTTTATTTGTTATTATAAAATTAACACAATCATTACGAATTTTTAATGCGATTTATAGAACAATATCAGTGCCTGCCATGTCAGAACTCAGATTAATTAGAGGAGTTTGCTGTTATCAAACATTTGACAAGTGGAATTTTTAAACGGTTGTAATGGAACGGCTTGTCATTATTAACAATTGCCTGTTGATTTGAAAACTTGAGTTACTTAGAGAAACGCTTTAAAGATTCTGTTTTACTAAAAGTTTTGATTTTTCGTTTTAATATTTTAAACTTTCATTCTACCCCATTAATGCCTGTCAAAGTACTATTTCCCGAAATGGAGTAATTAAGGAGATGATGGCTTCCTTAAATATAACGCATTTGTATAGCATAACGCACACAGAAGAAATAATGCCTCCATTAAATGAACGCGTTTACCCGGTAAAAGACGAACAGAGAAAATGATGTCTCCTCTAAATGGAAGCAATTGCCCAGTATAAGGAACACAGAGGAGATATTTCCTTTTTTAAAGAAACGCACCTGCCCGGTATAAGCCGAAAAGGGAAGTTGATTATTTATTTATTTTCAGACTAAGGCCGGAGTGGCCTGTGCTGCACATAAAAGACTTTTCCATTCAGCTCGGTCCATGGCTGCACTTCACCAACCACGCAGTCTGCGGAGGGTCCGCAAATCGTCCTCCACCTGATCGATCCACCTTGCCCGCTGTGCACCTCGCCTTCTTGTTTCCGTCGGATCGTTGTCGAAAACCATTTTCACCGGATTACTGACCGACATTCTGGCTACGTGCCCGGCCCACCGCAGTCTTCCGATTTTCGCGGTGTGAACGATGGATGGTTCTCCCAACAGCTGATGCAACTCGTGGTTCATTCGCCTCCTCTACGTACCGTCCGCCATCTGCACCGCACCATAGATGGTACGCAACACTTTCCTTTCAAAAACTCCCAGTGCGTGTTGGTCCTACACAAGCATCGTCCAGGTCTCGTGTCCGTAGAGAACTACCGGTCTTATAAGCGTTTTGTAGATAGTCAGTTTGGTACGGCGGCGAACTCTATTCGATCGGAGCGTCTTGCGGAGTCCAAAGTACGTACGATTTCCATCCACTATGCGCCTCCAAATTTCTCTGCTGGTATCGTTATCGGCGCTCCCCAGTGAGCCCAAGTACACGAATTCTTCCACCACCGATAGAAACTCGTGGTGGGTGGCTTACATTGACCTCTCTTGAGCATCTTCCTATCATGTACTTTGTCTTCGACGTGTTGATGACTAGTCCAATCCGTTGAGCTTCGCTTTTCAGTCTGATGTAGGCTTCCTCCATCCTCTCAAAGTTACGGGCCATGATATCAATGTCGTCGGCGAAACCAAATAACTGGACGGACTTCGTGAAAATCGTACCACTCGTGTCAATCCCTGCCCTTCGTATTACTCCCTCCAAAGCGATGTTGAATAGCAGACACGAAAGACCATCACCTTGCCGTAATTCTCTACGGGTTTCGAAGGGACTCGAGAATGCCCCTGAAACTCGAACTACGCACATCACCCGATCCATCGTCGCCTTGATCAACCGTATCAGTTTATCCGGAAATCCGTTTTCGTGCATTAGCTGCCATAGCTGGTCCCGATCGATTGTATCATATGCGGCTTTGAAGTCGATAAATAGATGATGTGTAGGCACGTTGTATTCGCGGCATTTCTGCAATACCTGACGTATGGCGACTACCTGGTCTGTGGTAGAGCGTTCACCCATAAATCCCGCCTGGTACTGCCCCACGAACTCTCTTGCAATTGGTGTTAGTCGACGGCATAAAACTTCCGAGAGTACCTTGTAGGCTAAGCAATGTGATTGCGCGGTAGTTGCTACACAGATAAAAATATGTTGTGATTTTAAATCTATTTTCATGTACATATTTGGAGCATGCAAATAAACGTAACATTCAATCGATCTTACTGTTCTTTTAAATCGAAATAAACTTAAACCGTGCTCGGTTGTAAAATTCAATAAAATTTAATTGAACATCAAGTGTTTATTCGTTTGTTGGGACTTGCTGCAATTTTACACGTCGTTGAATTTTCAAAACTATTTTCTGTGTACAATCCAGCTTATCGCCCTTTTTGTAGATGGGACACACGATACCTTCCATCCACTCCTGCGGCAGAACCTCATCCTCCCAAACCTTGGTAATCACCCAGTGCAGCGCTGTAGCCAGTGCCTCACCACCGTGTTTAAAGAGCTCTTCTGGTAGTTGGTCAACTCCAGGGGCTTTGTTGTTTTTCAGCCGGCCGATCTCCTCCTGGATTTCCTGGAGATTCGGAGCCGGAAATCGCATGTCCTGCGCGCGTGCTCCTAGGTTCATTTCCATACCGCCACCGTTATCTGCCATATCGCCATTCAGGTGCTCTTCGTAGTGCTGCCACCACCTTTGGATCACCTCACGCTCGTTTGGAAGAAGGTTCCCGTTTATGTCCCTACACACTTACCTCATTTCACCGTATTCGGTAATTTTTACCGAAATCTCAACAGCAGAACTGTTCGGTAATTTATTTTACAGATTTTTTGTATTTTTTTCCATTGCTGAACTGTCAAAATCACCGAAAATCAGTAAAATTATTTACCGAACAGTTCTGCTGTTGAGATTTCGGTAAAATTTTACCGATTTCGGCGATTTATTTTAAGTGTGTACACATATCGGGCTATGGCACGTGGCCCTTACGTAAACGGTTCAACTTCTCATAGAACTTTCGTGCGTTATTCGCGCGGTACAGTTCCTCCGTCTCTTCACGGTATCGATCTTCCTGCTGACGCTTTTTCCTCCGGAAAATCGATTTTTGTCTGTTCCGCGCCCGTTTGTATCGTGCCTCGTTGGCCCTCGTGCGGTGCTGCAGCAATATCGCCCATGCTGCATTCTTCTCCTCAACTAACTGCTCACATTCGCCGTCATACCAGTCGTTTCTCTGATCCGGAGCCACCGTGCCTAGTGCAGCGGTTGCGGTGCTTCCAATGGCGGATCGAATATCATCTCCAGCGCCTAGCTGCTATTCCATTGGGAGTGCCACTTCCAGCTGCTGCGCGTAGTCTTGGGCTAGTCTACCGTCTTGTAGCCGCCCAATGTTTAGCCACGGCGGACGACTCCGACGCGTGTTGATCACCGTCGAGAGTTTTGAGCGCAGACATACTGCAACGAGGTAGTGGTCGGATTCAATATTCGCACTGCGGTAAGTGCGTACTAGACTGGCCCAGGAAACAAAAAGTTGTCTAATTCCACGGGGCACCCCCCAGGATTGTGTCTTTGGGTGAGAAAATCAATCTCTGAAAATTTCAGCTCAATCGCTTGTTGCATAAGCTGGCGCATTTGATTTGAAGTTTGTATGGGGATTTCAGTCAAAATGTATAGGAAAATACACCTCCGTCACTTTTCGATCTGGAAATTGGTTCTGATTGCTCGATTGACCTCAGAATTGCAAAAACGGCAGTTGGTATGCTACAGAAGAATTCCACAGAACATTGTATGATGATTAAATGAACTTTTATATAGGTTTCGGCTGATGCGATTCGACCAATAAATCCAAAAATACACAATTTAGCTCCTAATAAATTCAACTTAATGAAAGATATTTTTTTATTTAGTTCGTAGTGGTGAAAAAAATAATGGTGAAAAAGTGCAGTTCACTTAAGTGAAAGTGAATAAAATGCATCGATTTTTTTGGCGATGCTAATATTTTTTTTTTTCTATATCGCCAGGTGATAAGTTCGTTGATATGAATGATAATTCGCGAGTATTTAGTAATTAGAATTTGATATGCCGGGAATTAGCGCCATAGATGAATTAGCGCATAACCCTATACACAGATAGAAAAAGTTGTTGAAAAGTTGTTGTTTACACGAAAGTAATGCACATAAAGGGAATGCCTAAAAGAGCATAAATTTAAGCGATATTTTCACATGAATGTATGCAATTTGTATTGCATTATGTCACTTTTTATACGAATAAGTGTCATAATGCTATGAAAAATGCATCCATTTAGGGCGAACTTGTTGGAAAAGATCCATGAACGCCCAGAATAGTGTAATTCTCCACGTCTTTATTATTTACGCGTCGATTACTTTTCATTATTTTTTTCTGTGTACGATATAGCTCGTAGTATTCCCATACATTTTTTTTTTGCAAATGTAACAAACTCGCCTAAGCCGAACTTCTTTTTAATTATTCCACATGGCACTTGTCTCCTGTACAATCCCTACAAGCCTTGTTCGTTAATCCCAAAAAGCAATAAATAGATTGTCATCACGCACTCGACTTAATAATAGTGTCGAATTACCCACATGTCACCTGTACGCTCCACTGAACAAAAGATATTAGTTATCTAACATCGACCGTATGTAGACAAGCCAGGAGAACCGTAGCAGTGTTGAACCATTACGTGATAAATTCTACATTTCCCCCTCTAGGTGAAACTTTTCATCACTCGAATTATTATGGAGATTAGAGTCAACTTACAACGCTTTCGTGCGGCGAACTGTCAGAGCCGCTCATTGACACACCATTTGAGTTTGATAGCACGCTACCAGTGGAAATGCCTACTGGAACTACCATGGCGAAGCGCCTCGTAAATAAGTCTATCATCAGATAGATATCAGAAAGCGATAACCCCACTTCTCCTCCTGTGGCAGTTACGTCCTGAAAGCCGCCAGATAAATGAAATTCGGTGAATCTAATTTCGGGATCCTTGGTGAAACAAAATGCTTTTCCCGGATCTCCGGTGACTATCAATGGGACGGGCGGGATGGACTACAACGGGTGTGCGATATGAGATTTATTACGCGCTGAAATGGAGCAAAATAGGATGCGCAATCTAAAAAGCACTGCTTATAAAGGTAACATGATATTTTTACTCGACAACTATGGCGAAAATCTCGTATTTTCAACTAAATCATTCGCCCAAATTATGCTTGTTTTTGTTTTATAATTATTAAAATCAAAATCAATTACAATGCCGCATACCTTGAAAAGTATAAAATAGAAGCAAACACCCCCGCTCCATTGAGTAGCTACAAATTGAGTCATCACAAGCTTTGCGTTGATGGTTTGGGTGTATCGTTAAAAGGTGGATGGGCCTAAACTGAAACTCAAATTAAACACCCTCGCATCGTTTGCCGGCAGCAGTATCCCATAGTCGGTTCCATCCAATTTTCCTATTTCAACGATTTTTGATGGCACTATACCGGGTGAAGCTGGGTGGGTTCCAGGAAGTAAGTATTTTCCACTCTTGATGACACAACAATGTTTATAATCGGTAGCTGCTTTTGGTTATTAGGAATCAATATCTACGCTGCCTAAAATTTAAGCAAGACTGATGGACGTGCCACAACATTGGAGGTATAGACACAAATTACAATAGGAAAGCCAATTTAAAACCATTTCTACATTTAAGGCCTAATTAAAATACCGAAGGGTTCATTGGACAGGAAACCCGGGAAGACGAGTGTTATATGTTAGCTATATAATCTTGATGGATTGAGTTGATTTTATGACTGTATGTTTCCGCTATTTTGAGATTGCACTCCAGAATCGCTAGGTGGATTTCCCTTATTTTTCGTATAAATATATGCCTGGAAATTTAAATATAAGTCTGAATATGTTAACCATCTAATGGCCGACGGAGGTCCTTCGTAGCTTTGTTGATTAAAAACGCCAGTCTAGCGTACTGAGGGTCGTGGGTTCGAGACCCAGCGAGGGAAAGTGGTTACCTCCAATACATTTTTCAAATCAAAATCTTCCACATAATGTACATACTCTCATCTGAGTTTTTAGAACGTTGTAAATTAAAGGGAGTTTAATTGGGTAATTTTTACGAAAATAGTAATAAAAACATGTGATTGAGCTGTACAATTTAAAATAAGTTTTTTTTTTCATTAAATAAAAAAAATCTTTTTTTTTTGCATCTGGCAGAATTTTTGAGATTATTAAACAAACAAATACTCAAAATAGTATATGAACATCACGCAGTATAGTTAGCATACTCTCCAAGCATCAATCGGACTTCAATGGCGATAATGCAAGATCTTTTGTTGAGTCACCCTCAAATCATTCATTGTAGGTCCAAGATTAAGTTTTATTACCTCATTACCATTCTCCATTTGGAAGCATTTCCCTTTACTGCCATGGGGTGAAAAAGTAACACTAAGACCAAGGGGGGAATAATAATCCACCGTGCATCTGATTCACACCAATGCTTAGGGTTGATTGTATATGCTTATCCAAATTAACACATTTAATTCCGGCAACGCTTATCAGCCACTGACCGGATGGATCGTAAAACCAGCAATGAGCGTGGCCCCTCCTTCCAAGTATTCCTAAAAATGAATTCTTTTTCCCGCTCTGGTAGCCCCAGGGGAAATATAAAGAAAAATCCTGTAGATAAAAAATATAACTTTCGTGGTATATAGAGGGTAGGTGACACTTTTGTAATACATTGAGGAAAAATGCAGGATTTTGAGGTGAAAGGTGGTAGATAACTCATATATATCTTCTTCAGATACGTTAATATAAATGAGTGAATTGTTCACAATACGATACAAAGCACCGCTCGAACTACGGGAGGAAAAGTGATACAAAATTATGAAACGCTCATTAAATTTGACGATTTTGTGTATAAAATTAAATTAGATTGTTGTTTCAAAAACTGTTCAAGTCTCTACATCTCCACGAAGATCACATAAAAGACTTCGTTGTCTAAGAAATATTTTTTTCAGTAGGACATGTTTTTTTTTAACCCTCTCTGGCATAATTCTATAGAAACAAAGAGCAGAATCTTCTTCACTCGATATAGAATCAACCATCAACCAACGAATGATAACTTAAAATAAGTATGGAGAAGACTGCCCTGATTTTTATTTTTTTATTAACGTGAATTTCTATTATTTTTAGTTCTTTACTAGTTGTAGAAAGTCAAGGCTACGAGGAACTTGACAAAAAGGGTAAAAGGGGGGTAAAACAAAGCCACCCTCAGGTCCAACCTAGGGACCTCCATAAGCAAGATTTTTTATAATTGAAATAATATAAATTAGATCAGGAATTACAGGTAAAAATATTTTTGTTGCCTTTCTCGACTCAGCTCAATGAACTGAGCACATGTCCGTCTGTCCGTTTGTATGTGTGTGTATGTGTGTGCACAAAGGCTAAGAAAAACATTAGACAACTTTCCATATAGTAATCCTTAACCGATTTTATCGCAACCAATTTTATTGGACAGAGAACAAAGCCTAGTTGATCACTATTGAATTTGATAACGATCGACCGTTACGTTTAAAAGTTATAAAGAAAATGGTGCATCGAACCGAGCTTAATAAGCGCCATATAAGGTTGGTGTCTTGACTGAATACGAGAAAGGCAGTATCACTACTCGGTGAATTAAGAAATAATCCCAGAAAAGGTACTATTTTGGCAATGTTCTGAAAACTCATATGTGAATATGTACATTATGTGGAAAATATTGATTTGAAAAATGTATTGGAGGTAATCACTTTCCCTTCGATGGAACTCGAACCCACGACCGTTACCGCCTTCGGGAAAGATAGAAGTTTAGTGAGAATCAAGTGAGGAACTAAGTGAAATTAACTATTACAAAAATCGCTTCGTTTCACTTAGTTCAATATCCGATGTACAATTTAAGAAT
This sequence comes from Armigeres subalbatus, assembly GCF_024139115.2. Classification (NCBI taxonomy): domain Eukaryota; kingdom Metazoa; phylum Arthropoda; class Insecta; order Diptera; family Culicidae; genus Armigeres; species Armigeres subalbatus. The sequence continues at coordinate 357,276,594 of NC_085140.1, read as the reverse complement.
TGACACCAACAGAATATGTACCTTTATACGACAAACGATTTTGTAGAATTTTCCCTTTGAAGAAGATTCGAAATAGAGTCGAAACGTCGGGAAAAATCTAAAACATTCGTTTTGATTATCCAAGAATGCAACGCCGTTAGAAGTAGCTCCGACCCTCAGTACTATTTTTGATTTTTGTTGAATTTCAAATCTCGTGTAATAAATCATCTACAAAAAAAATCAGCTCCTCTTTTTGAAAATTATTTCAAATTCCATTGGCTATACCTTGCCGTAGCAAATTTTGGTGATTCTGTGAAAATGTTGCAGATGTTCGGGAAGCTCTCCGATATCGTTAAGTTTTTCCCAGTGCGCGACCCCGATACCAGCCCACGGCCTGGAACTAACAAATCCGTAAACCTATGTTCGTGTTTTTTTTTTGTTAAATATCTTGGCTGTGCATATGCACAGCATATGTTTCGAAATGGACAAATTGATATGAGATTTGCGAAAAAGAATCCACGTGTCTTGGAGGGACTCGAACCCTCAACCTCCTACTCTCTAGATAGGCGTGATAACCCCTACACAACAAGACCACTTAAAGGTCACGTTTGTGGAAAAGCCATCAGAATCCGAGTACCAACCTCCACCGCGGTTAGCTCTCTTTTTTTGCAAATTGAATATCTTTCGGATGCTTGATTTGTCCAATCTCCACATGTTCGAGTCCCTCCAAGACACGTGGATTCTTTTTCGCAAATTTCATATCAATTTGTCCATTTCGAAACATATGCTGTGCATATGCACAGCCAAGATATTTAACAAAAAAATGATTTTCGTACGGCCGAGTTGCCGAATAATATGCAATTAATTGCTATGTTCGTGGTTTTTTGAACTCTTCGTGTAGAAAGTTCACCACCGACTTCTGAGTACCGCTGAATTGTCATCACTTCGAAAGTAATGGGCAATGCAGCTATTTATTGTTGGGCTGACCATACGTAACGTATTCAACGAAACAGTACCGTTTTTCAGCCCTTTTAGTGCTGTCCCGTCGTAATCTAAAAAATCCTCAATTTGTCTCGTTTTTTCAAAGAGCTCTAAAATTTCATTCAAAGGAAATCAACATTTTAGGCAGAAATCCAAAGAAAATACAACGAAAATGGATGAAACCCAGAATAAAAGAGTGAGATTTCAAAAACTGTGTCGGATATGTTATTTATATTGCCATAAAAAGACGAGTTTATGTATTCCATAGTTTGATATTTTTTAGGGTTTTTATTAGTTAATTACCAAGATGTTGTAAATTCCAATAGATAAATCCCAGTGTTTTTTTTTTCGTACAGCTTCATTTTATTATTTTTTTTCTCTATTTATTCAGGAGGCACTTCAATCAGTCGAATAATCTTAGTAGGCAAGCGTTTCCTGAAAAGAGCGATTCCAAGCAACAGCATCAAAATTTAAGAAAATTTTTAATTCATGATTTTCTATTGAGTTGAAACTTTGCACAGTTTTCCAATTTCATCTAAATCGTCATTTTTCGATATCAAATCTTCATATTGAGTCACGACTAACTTTTCAAAAGGGTGTATGTGAAAATGGTTCAAAAATATTTAAAAAGCTGCACAGCAAAAACGGAATGTTCGATTGTTATGATTTTTCAGCAAAGTTAGACAACTAAATGGTGATTCTTAGGAAAATGTGCACAGTAAAAAAAAATTTTTTGCCTTTAAAAATATCATTTTGTCACAAAAACTCAAATATCTCAAAACCCTATCTTTTTCGAACGTAATTTTTTAGGGAAAACGGTCCATTATATTAGCTATCTACCATAAAAATTTGGTGATGGTAAACTAATAAACAAAAAAGTTATGACATTTCAAACATTTCACAATTTTCACATATAGTAAACAAAAAAAAATTACCGTGTATTTTTTTTTCAAGAATCGCAGTTTGATGCTGATTTTATTGTTAAGGGCCTTGCGTGAGTTAAACAAGTTGTTTGTATGATATTCCATATTTATGTATTCATCGATATTATGTATATTATATGTATAAATATTATATGTATAAATAAATAAAAATGAATTAATATTATCCTAAGTATTAAATTAAATGTGGCAGTTACACAATGTTGTTATAGAAACTCTAAGAGTTTTGGGTTTGAATTTTGGTATGGGTTATGATATCATGAAAACAGTTTATTAATACTTATTTTTTATTTATTTTTATTCAAATTTTTTAAAATATCGAACACTTTTGAATTATTATCAGCACAGTTTGAGTATAGTTATGCTTTAATTTTATTTTCCGACAATGGAATGAAACAGTGAAATTTTTGGGTTCTCTGGATCGTTTTCGCGTTATTAAATTGCTCGCTGAGCTCTGAAGCCTTTATTTCGTACTCTTCAGTAGTAGTAAAACAAAATGATAATTTGGTTAAATCTTTTTCTTTTCTACGATTTGCCCAATCAACAAGTTCTTTCGCAGTTTTAATTGGATGCTCACGTTCTTTGGCTAACCTTGCTCTTGTGGCCATGCGCTTTATTGTTCCTCCAATAGCATCACAAGGATCTTTGCCATGTGATGTAGCAAAAAAATGCCATTCTGCATCAATTCCGTACATTGATTTAAATTGACATAGGCTCGAAAAATTCTTACGATTTTTGTACTGCGACGCTGCTCCATCAGACATGAAATATATCTTTTTGACTTCTTTATGCTTATCAACGCGTAAAAAGTTAATCATTTTTCAATGAACAAGTTTACGGATACTGAATCGTGTCTTAAATCTTCGGAAATTATAATAAAACTTAAGTGTTCAATTTGCGTACTTCCATTAAAATAAATAACGAATGGATGAATTGTAGCTTGTTGTACGTTCCAGTGATGGGACTGCACTTCATCTTGCAATACAAAGCTGTAATTTTCAGAAAAATCACAAATGACTAAAAATTCACCATTTTGTAATGTATTTTCGTATTTTTAAAAAGCTGGATTGTTCGGTTTTAATGAAATCGTGAGGGATTAAACTTTCTAATTTCAAGCAAAAATATGACACAAACTCATCTACAGGTTTTACAATAGTTTCTATGTCACACCTATCCGTGGTCACCCATTGCTCAAATGATAACTGATCAATATATTTTTCTTCAAACTCAGCGAATAAAGTATTTTCCAATGATGAAGAATCTGGACAATCCGAACAAGATCGTAGATAGCAATTTGATGTTGTATTTTCACACAAAAGACTACCAGTTAACATTTTAATATCCTTTGTTAAATTGATTCTTTTCATACTATGTAAAATAAGATTAATATTCTCATGGGTTGTGCACACACACACATTATGTGTTCCTGAATTGGAAAGAAGCTTACATTGCCTTGGCCGAAGGCTTGCAAATGAGGAAAAACCTATTTTAATATTATCGTGAATTTCCTTGAAGCGTGTGTACGCTTCTTTCAAAGTCGTCATCATTAATCGTTTTTGGATTGCTTGACGCTTTCCATCTTTTTTTACTGATACATAATTTGACCAGGCATAGCTCGACTTACTTTATCATCTTCAAAATATTGAACTACTATTTCTTTTGTCTCATCTGTTAATGCAGTACTAGACCTAGTATTTTGGTTGAAAGACAGTTATTCTTCAATTGTTTTGCCCCTTTTACTGTATTTCTATTGGTTTTGAACTCATCAATGGCATCCTGAATAGACCACGAACTTGGCAGCATCGACAAAATCAATAATTTTTCTTTCCTTGTCGTGGCTGCATTCGAGAACCTTTCCTTCATATTTATAATTACCTCATCGTAGTCTGTATTTTCCACATCATCAGGTCCTAATTTAAAAAGGTTTCTTCGTTCAGCTTCGTTTATTTCACGGTATTTTTTCTCCGGGTAATAAACGTAGTCCATCTTACTCCATTTAATCGGAGTCACTTTTATCCCAGCTATGCCCTCGTTAAAGCGTTCGATGTTGACCTTTTGGATACACTCATCTTCCGATTGATTTGTTGAAACAGATTTCGCTGATGGTACGGTGGCAAGGCTCTCAGCACTTAATACTTCTAGTAATTCCTCAGTTGTTGTCGATACATCTGGCAATTCCTCAGTTGCTGTCGTTTTCGAACTTCCTGCGCTCTGCTCAACCGATGATATACAGATTGCTCTTTTGTCAACGTTTAGACGGCAGGACGTGCAAATGCGTAAATTTGTATTCAATGTGGACATAACCAGTCGCTTTCAGTTTATCTATGGTGCTTTCGGTGAGATTTCGTAACTCTTTTGAACACTTTTTTCCATCAAACGGCCTACAACAGTTGAGAAAGCGGCTACTCATGTTGTTCGTAATATTTCAATAAACAAAATCACTTTTAAGTTTTTACTGACTAGTTTGGTGTCATTTGCTTGACTGAAGAAAAAATTACTATAAGATCTTTAACAACCTTAGTAGTAGTAATTTTTTTGCTTTTTCGTGAGCATTGTCATGGTATTGTTGTTGAAGATACCCGTTTCCTCCCGATCATAAAGTCTATTCTCTAAGAGGTATATTTTTTGCAGGTAAACTATAGACGTACACGTGTATATAAATCTTTGATTTTGCAGCTTTTGTCTTAAAAATAACATTTCTGATATGTTTCTATCAACGTTATTATCAACAGGTTTCAACACTATTAAAAGAATTTTTCGCCAGTCGCCAGTCACAAAATTATGACACTATCAATACTTTTGATCACAACACTGGATCGTGTCTAAGTTTCTTATAGATGCTATGAATAATTAAATCAAAATATCATGAAAACAACTTGTTTAAATCACGTCCCTTAACAATAAAATCTGCATCAAACTGCAATTCTCGAAATAACTTACAAAGAAAAAAATTTTTTCTACTAAATGTGAAAATTGTGAAATGTTTGAAATGTCATAACTTTTTTGTTTATTAGTTTACCATCACCAAATTTTTATGGTAGATAGCTAATATAATGGACCGTTTTCCTAAAAAATTACGTTCGAAAAAAGATAGAGTTTTGAGATATTTGAGTTTTGTGACAAAATGATATTTTTAAAGGAAAAAATTTTTTTTTACTGTGCACATTTTCTTAAGAATCACCATTTAGTTGTCTAACTTTGCTGAAAAAATCATAACAATCGAACATTCCGTTTTTGCTGTGCAGCTTTTTAAATATTTTTGAACCATTTTCACATACACCCTTTTGAAAAGTTAGTCGTGACTCAATATGAAGATTTGATATCGAAAATGACGATTTAGATGAAAGTGAAAAACTGTGCAGAGTTTCAAATATTTTCGAAATGGTCGCTCAGGATCGACTGACATGCCCCCGTGGAATGCCTGAAAATCAAAACATGTTACGTCAATTACGTCACATTGTCAATAGAATGAAGCGGAGGGACAGACATTTTAATTTTCAAATTTGGCTTATTTGGCATTATTCTTTTTCAATATTTTTGAGGCTCCCTTGATCACATATTTTAGATATTTTTTTTTTTTCAAAACATTCATCCAGTTTTTTTGAGTAGTCTTGAGCATTTTGAAATCATTTACTGTAACAAAAAAAAACAACATAAAATAATCTACAAAAAATAATATGAAAATTGATAAAACAGCTGAACGAAATTGTGCTTGAAATTGAAAAAAACACAGTCTCAAGCCTCGGAGAAAATTTTCATCAGATTCAAGTCCTCGTGTATATTAATGCTAGTATCCAGATTTCGGTCACAAGTGTTCATAGTGGCGGGATCTACGGGAGCTCGTTGAATATACATGAGGACAAAAATTCGGGAGAAAATTTCTCCGAACTGTAAACCATTACAACATCGGGAATCTTGTCCACGGATTTTGCTCCCGTACTATTGCAAAGGGGCGGGACTTACGGAATGTCGACATAGAAAATCCACATCCCGGCCCATTGAAAACACACGGGGATTAAAGTCCGGTGGAAAATTATCCGGAGGGGTGAGGCTACCTTTATTTTTTTAAATTTCCGCGACGAAATACCTCGAATCCCGCCCTTTTGGAAACACATGGGAACAAAAACAGTTGACGAGATTCCCGAGTAGTGTGAAGCTAATTTCAATCATTTTAATCTGTTTCGATTAAAAAATACTGTAAATTGATTAGATTTGACATTTATTCGCATGCGCCTTCCATTTGTGTCGAATTAACTAAAATTCCGAAAGAAAAGGGATTTGACACGAGAAATCAATAATCCTATTGGATTTTTGCATTTGTCTTCTTACCATTTTTTTCAGAAAGCTATAGCTATAGTATACTTTGGAATTTAAACCACACATGGTCACAAGGTTGTTTGACATGTCCCGTTTTGAAAGAGTGTTTATTCCGTTTTTTCCTCGAAATGATCTGGTCAGCCTATTTATTGTGGTTGTAGAGGAGGGGTATACCCCGTTAGGCAAAAGTACGTTAGACTTTAAGACGTTAGGCATAAGTACATTAGGCATAACGGGCGTTAGGCATAATGTATGTTAAGCATAATAGACGTTAGACATAAAATGACCCAAAGAACAGCCTATGGCATAAAGAAGGCAGAATTATGCCAAACGTCCATTATGCCTAACGTCCGTTTTGCCTAACGTCAATTATGCCTAATGTACTTATGCCTAACGTACTTATGCCTAGCATCACGGACCCGTAGAGGAGTACCAGCTTCTCGCTCCATCCCAGTGGACCTGTGCCACATTAAGCCAATTAAAACAACAAATAAGTTTCCACGGTGATTAAACTCCAGTCAGACCAAATAAAATTTGCTTAATCTAGTTTTCAATTTCGCTCTGCTACAATACAAACCGTACTAATCAATGTCATTGAGGAGGTTGAAGCAACGTTCAAGCGGGTGATTTTGTTCAAAAATTGTGAAGTGTCGCACAGACTGCAAGAGCTGACGTTGCCGGGAGCGCAGAGCTTGCTGCAAAACTGCCGTTCTTTGCATGCTTGTACCAAATTCAAAAAACAACAAATGAGAAAATGGCATTTGAAATTGAATCCTAATTTTCATTGCTGACGTATAACCTGAATGAAATATAAGATTATTACATCACAGAACCATTCAGAAGACTTAATTTCATTAAAATCATTCTTATTTTTCACCCACAAATAGAATTTGCGACAACGGTCATGAAAATAGTTTGGCGGGACAGTTATGCCGAGAAATAGAGCACTTGTTTTGTGGTTTCTACGCATATCAGCCCCGTTCAGTGCATGATTTCGTGAATGACTACTGCGATTGACATATGTCTCCACATGCTTTATCTATGGAAGTGAACCATCCACGTGATTGAATTGATCATGTCGCTTAGAATGAGTATTGTACAAATTTCCCTCTATTAATCAGTGGAACAGGCTAAGATTGGAAGATCTAAACAGAAAATACTATTTCAAAATGTGTTGCTCCATAAAATAACAGAATCCGCCATAATGATAAATTTAATCACCGCGAGACAATTATGCGTAGAAATTAAGCAATGGGACAAATAGACTTGATGTTGTTTTCAATGATTTTCCGAACAAAGTTCGAAATCTGTTAGAGTTTTCTAAAAGTATACATCAAAATAGACTGCTCTGTGGTGAAAAGTCAAAATCCACAAAAACTAACATGGGACAATTATGCGCAGAAGGGCAGAAAAGCTCTTGGCAGTCCACGTGGTTGTTTATGATATGATGTTTCTGATATGATGCAAAACATTTTGTGCTCAGCTGCAGCTCACTTTTATTTTTATCAGTCCCGCATGTTCCCTTAGAGGTAAGGGAAGGTGGTCAGTTGCCGGCACCCTTTTGTTTTTAGTTCATAACTTTCCTACATTTGCACAATGTGGTGAATTTTTTCATACCAATGGAAACCTGTAGGTATAAGCTAATATTTAACTAGTGAAGAGTTTTGATCTATTCCATTTATTGGAAAACTTTTGTTAACAATTTTGTTAAGCGTTGTTTTTATGCCATTCTGAATAAGGTGGTCGGTTGTCGGCACTCTCAAAAACTCACCAAAATTTATAAATATGAATTGATGGTGTAATGGTTGAAAATATCGAGATTTATTTTGACAATAATAATGAGATTTATTGCATTTAAGTACATTATACATACACATTTTATGAATATTTGAATTTAATTAATATAATTAAAATAATTAATTTAATTAATTGTTCTCTTTAATTTGTGCTCTTTGAATTATTATTATTTTTGAATTTACCATAGAGAAATGTGGAAATGCATGGTCCATTCACAGTTGTTGTTTTATGGCCAACATTGATGAAGAGTGGACCAAACAATCTATCTATAAAATGCCGCTAACCGCAAGTCGAGCACATCTGTATATGGACGCGACAGTAAAGGAATCTGTGATGCAACTGTTACCGATAAGCTATGATAAAGTGCCTAATTCTTGATTCAGCGATCAGAATCAAATAAGTTTTGCAGAGCCGTTTATGATTTCAATTTTCGGCCAAATGCAATTTGAGAAAACCATAATCTTGATTATCATAGCTAGAAATGTTTTATTAAGTTACTTTTACTGTGGAGCAAAATTGTAATAAGCGTGCTTTAATTTTAAATTTAAATTAATTAAAACTCATACTACATAACTACTACTACATAAAATAATATTTTTATTTGAATTTGAAATTATTTTTTTATTTTTCATCAATTTTTACTCTGATGGACTTTACATTTTAATTTAACTCTAATTATGAACAATAATCAAACATGCGTCCGTGAATCTTAAAATATATTGTAACCGTTTGGTTACAAATTGTAGATTTTTGTTTTGCAATTATGTTGTTTTGTCGGAGCCTTCACGTTTCTCGTGTAATACCAGCAGAACTACCACAGAAGCGTTAGGGTTTGGTACCGCTGTAAAGACAAGAGGATGCTATCAAATATCCAACATGGCATCATGATTCTGCAAATGTCATGTTGGATGAAAGCGAATTGCAAAATTAGCGGGAAAATATGGGAAGAATTTTATATAAAGAGTAGCCATTGCCCATTTTCGGCCTCTTAGTAAATCAGGCGTCCGTGTGCTGTGAAGTGAAAGTAAAGTGCAGTATTCCAAGTGAACCCCCCCCCCCTTTCTAGTGGGAGCTAGTGTGAGCTCCGGGGAAAAAGTGTTCAGGTAATTCCCAATCCTGTACTATGGAACTTGGAATTAATTCCTTGGTGTCCTTTAGGACCTCTTTTCCTCTCTTTTTCAACGACGTTTTCGGACTGCCTTTCCGTCCAGCACACGGCTCGGCCCGCGAAGCCTTCAGGCTTCCGCGCCTAAATCGTAAAGGATTCTGTCGTCCTTCATCGGACGATTCCTCGGGCCGTAGAGCCCTAATCGTCAAGGAGGAATTCCCCTCTCGGCCGTCCAAGGTGGCTAAGCCACGGCCGGCCGATCGCGCCTACGAGGGAAGACGCCTGCCCACCATCGTCCAGCAACGCCCGCTGGCCCCGTCGGACGAAGACCGTCCGTTCACCGCTCGCCTCGCTATTCCGGCGAGATTTCTGGTCGCACAGCTCGACAGGAGTCGCTGTGTCGGCCATTCTGCTCCCATCACCAACAGCAGCAGCGGTATGTACCGGTACCATCGTTAAAACTAGGTCACACTTAACAAATTAACACAAATTTATTACACAGAACAACACGCACACGCCACAATTAGGGAAAATAAATTATATGAGTAAAGTGAAAGTTCCCGGTGTTAGTTTTTGTTTACCGCGAAAAACCCTTGATTACCCAGTAGTTAGCCGACCCTGGGATTGCCGGAGAGTCTCTTGTGTCCTGGTCTGGCCTGGCTATTGATTGTTGACGATTCAGGAAAAAGTAGTTTCAATATAATATGTTATCAATAACCGTTATGAAAAGAGATAATGATCAAACTATTAAAGCTTAAGTAATAAATTCTTTAGTTCCGTCTAAAAGATCGCTGTATAAACATATAGTGAAGCACGCAAAGCTTTCGTGTGGTCATTAAAACATTTGAACAAAAAGTAAATTGAACGAAACATAGGTTTATCAAAATAGAGTTTCAATTCTATACTTACTTATATGTCGCACTTTATGTATATTTGTACAGAAAACTAAATTCAAGAAACGATTCAAGATTTCCGGACAGTTATCCACGTAATATATTTGAGTTTCGTCAGTTTTCAAGATGATTTTGGAGAATCGTTGTTGGATCAAAAGTCAGATACAAACGATGGAATCTGGAGGATTGGATATTTTCAAATATGGTGAGTCCGTTCCATGTTTGCTTGTACAAAACTTATTTTACTAAATACGGGTTAGGTGCAGAGATGTATATTTATGATGTATGTCAATGTCATTGACATAAGTGCCTCCCGTTTCTCTACGACAACAGCGCGTTAATTAAAAAAACCTTCACTCTCGTCTAACACGGAAAGGTAAAATAACCAGTAGTGGACCCCTAGTAGTGAAATTTTGCACTTCCCTTTGGCAGGTTCTCCTTAGAAATTTCATACAAAAATGTTTATATTATGCTGTAATAATGCAAATATGAGTGTTCACTGCGAAGAAATTCTATATATAGTACATCTGTCGCCTTTATAATTTTTTGCAATAGCTCCACCTAAAATAATCGGCATGGACCCACAAATAAATAAAAATAATTGCTCATTCGAGTCCACATAAAATTTATTTAGATATGGATTTTATAAGTAGTTTGCGCGGAGAATAATTTTGTGCGTGTAAGTAATATCTATGGATCTTCGCCATTAAATATGTGTGGATCTTTAGTAGTGTAGGGTCCAAATACTATTGGTCATTCTACCCTAATCAGCACAAAATCAAGTTAAGTTGTTCAAAGTGTGTTTAATATTGACTTCTTTCGACAAATTACTGTTTGTTCACCTGAAATTACCCATATTTGATGTCGTTTGTGTATCTCTCTCTAACTCTCGCGAGAATCATAACTTCAACAAAAATTAGCACGGGCATAATCGGTCGATATTAACTGTAAATTTAAAACGATATTAACAATTATGTGTCCAACCTTCGAGAGCTAATAGTTTCCAAATTTACATTCACTACTATACCATCATAAATAGCGTCTTCGTTCTTGTCATTATTGATTGATAGAGTTATGAATCGCGTTGAACACTATTTCCACTAGAAGAAGCACTCCATTCTTTGCTCTAAGCTCATTTTCCCCCTATATTTGAAACAGTTATTTATTTTATTTATTTATTTATTTATTTATTCCATTAATGTTGTAACGTAAGACAATAGTCTTTTTTAATGTTACATTGAGTAGTTTCTAGTAGAACAAGCGCTTTTCTGAAATATATATTGTAACCTTAAACTGTCATGGTAATATACTAATAGAACTTCTTACTTATCTAAAATGCTCTCTACATCCTCTCTTAAAAACTAAAATGATTTTCTATTGAAAGATTTACAGGCAGTGAATTCCAATGCACTACACCTCGAACAAAAATGAATTCCCGAACTTAGTTGTCCTATAACGCGGTATTATAAATTTTTGAAACGAATGCTCCTTGCAACATTGAGTTTGCTATATAAATAATCGGGCTGTTTTGTACTTGAAATGTTGTGTAAAATTAAGCAAGAGCGAAGTTTACTGAAATTTTTCAGAGGACATCCAATGAGTTAATGTTGCAAATGCGAAACGCTGTTATATCTACTTAAATTGAAAACATAGCGTACACATGCATTTAGTGCTACCTTTAGCTTGTTATGAGTATGCACTAAAATCGAATCAACTAAAAAGTCACATGCTAGGAAATACGGTAAAATAAGGCCCTTAAAAAGTTTTAATTTAGTTTCACTAGACAAGAACGATGACGATCTAGAGAGCGTTCGCAAACATGCATAAATTTTACCGCATTGCAACATCACATAGCTATCCCATTCAAAGCTAGAATTGATGCGGATCCCTAAACTTATTGCATTCTCCACAAATTCAATTGCTACACTATTCAAAAACAACGATGGTTTAACCGAATTTATTGAAGAGCTATTTGGAATGAAAATTGCATTTTTTTTTTCGCATTTAATGCACGTCCTTTTTTCTTGAGACCACTCGTAGATTCGTTTTAAATTTTCATTTATTTCGGAAGAAATCTTGGCAGCAAAGCTTTCCAGACACGGGTAATACATTTGGACATCGTCGGCAAAAAGATGAAGTCTGCAGTTTTTTACTACACACGGTAAGTCATTTATATATAATGAGAACAAAATTGGTCCTAATATAGATCCCTGAGGAAATCCTGATTTAATTAGATTAAATTCAGAATAAACACCATTATTGACGACGGCTTGTGATCTTGCATTCAAATAAGATTTAATCAAGTTAACTGCATGATCAGAGAACGTGAATATGGTATTTGGTATTTGATGGCTTTTATTATCGGCACAGGGGTATCTCCTTCTAGTTTCGAGTGCTCACAGTATTAGTTATAACAGATTCAGCCCTAGATCACAATATATATTTATTCTGGCCTTTGCTTCTATTTTGACTATCACTTTTGTCAACTATCTTCCTCGCTCTCCATTTTGTTAGTAGAAAATGCATTTTAGACATAGCTAATTCTTTGAAGAGTGGTTGAAGTTGAAATGTTAGTACCTATTAGGTTGGTAAAAATTAGAACATATATGTAGATTGTTCGCGAGAATCAGAAGCTTGTGCGGTCGATATGTGAATAGATTTTATTAATAACAATGCTGTACTTGAAAACATGCCTCAGAGACGTTTAAGTATTTAGGAGTATCAAATTTTCTGTCGGAATTGAGTGAAAAATGGATCATGTTTGTTTGTTGCTTGAATGACAAATGTTCAGCATTCATACACAGATAAAAATATGTTGTGATTTTAAATGTATTTTAATGCACATATTTGGAGCATGCAAATAAACGTAAATTTCAATCGATCTCACTATTCTTTTAAAGCGAAATAAATTGAAACAGTGCTTGCTTGTAAAATTCAATCAAATTTAATTGAATATCAAATGTTATTTCGTTTGAAGGGATAAGCTTCAATTTTACACGTCGTTGAATTTTAAAAATTATTTGCTGTGTAGGTCACATACAGTCATGATTTATTTAGTGGGCAGAACGATCGGCCGGTCATCACAAAATTTGTTCTGCTTTGTGCGGTTAGCAGAACGATCGACCGATCATCGCAATGTTGTTCTGCTTTGTGCGGGTGAGTGCATTAATTAGAAAGTGAAGATTCAGTTCGCGTCAGTAAGCAGAACGATCGGCCGGTCATCGAAAATGTTGTTCTGCTTTGTGCGGTTAGCAGAGAGATCAGCTGGTCATCGACAATTTTGTTCTGCTTAGTGCGGTCGGTAATTAAAATAATTAATGTTCGTTCGATTATGTTTTGAATTGATCAAACTACACGCTATACACGGCATACCGTTTACCAAAACGAACCCTGTCACAATACCTACCCCATATATCCAACATCCCAGTGATTTCTCGTGGAAGTGCAGTCAACAATTTCCTACCTATTCCTCAATTGACCTGCATTCGGACACGGCCGGCGCTGGTATTGCTTATTTTTGGGTCACCAGTTCTTACACATTGAAGATGATGTTAGTCCCAAACTTCATCTGTTGGTTCTCTGTGTAATTACAGCTGACCTGGCAATAACGGAGTAGCAACCGTGGGCGGTCAATCATACTCATGCTCATGCTCATGCTCAACTTGGATTATAGTCTGAAATTAGGCAATAAACTGATGATTTGCCTTGATGTTTTACTGTTTCTACCTGGGTGCCGACAATCTAAATAACCGAAGACCTTTTAGAAATGTGTAAATGACAGTTTAACTGCGACTGCTACGGTGGCATTCAATATTGAATCACAAAACAGAGTAAATTTGCTTTGTAAACACGTAATGCACTTACCTATCCGATCGTTTTACTTCGATTTATAACACTTGGCAAATGACCAAAAAAAGGAGATGGTTGCCTCAAAGATACGACAGCAAATTGAACGTAGAATTACGTACAGTGCGCAGCCAAGTGACAATCCAGTCAGGAAATCCCAAACGTTCTAATTTCTCTAAATTTAATCTGTAAGAAACTTTACCGGAAACCGTCGAAAAGTCGATGTAAATGCTGTCAACTTGACATCTCTTCTCCAGGTTAAAATTTAGCATTGGTGTAGGTCATCTGGTTTGTTACAGTTGAGCGTTTTCGTACAAAGCCATGTTGATACTCAGAGATAACAGGTTTAGCAGCCACATACTAAGATTTGAGATTGGACGATAGTTCTCAACATTATGGACGCTACCTGCCTTATGAATTTTCCACTCATCTGAGAAGACTCCTACCCGAAAAAAAATCCGCTTACTATACTGCTGGAGAAAAGTCATTCATGTCCTAATCAATATGTCAAGGGAATCAAGGTCCGCGTGTTTCCCTTTATCGAAGGTGTCGTGTATGACGTCTCAAAGGCCAACAATTTGGGAGCCCGTTCCATAGCCTGCGTGGGAGGCGTGCTGCCGGAAACCAAATATGCCGTTTGTTTCTATAGTTTCTTCCGTAACCGGTGGATTACTAACCTCTCGACGACCTTGGATATACGAGAGATCGGCGAGATTGGTCGGAGTGTCGAAACGTCCCGGGAAGATATGCGTTTTTACGGGATTGTGATGACGAGACTTTAATAAAGTCTACCGTTTACAAAGGGGTTAGCAAAATATTCAAAGGTGGTTTTCGCGTTCTGCACAAGCTTCTGCTCAATCATCAATTCCGATATCAAAGAGCCCGGCAGTGCCGAAACAATGGCACTTGTTTCGGTGGCACGCCATCAAAACTGAACTCCAGTACGGTACAACATGTCGAGTAGACCACCCACTTCTGCCCGGGAATTGCATTCCATAAATTAAATCCTTAACAAAGGCCCTCCAGCCATCAGGGCTCTAGCGCTGGATGCTGTAGTACCTACACAGATGAAAATAAAGCGTGATTTCTACACGTCATGTAAATACATATTTGCAGGGTTGGTTCGCTCTGAGGAGTATTCAAGAGAAGGTGTAAAAACTTCTCTTTCTCGATCTGTTATCCGAGTGTATTGTGCAGAAATACACTTTATCTTTGAATGAAGGTGCGTGCGTAGTATCCACTCTTCGTCGCACAAGTCCACAAGTGTAAAGAGTACAGGCAAATGGTAATTTGCTGTTTACCAAAATGCATACATTTAGGCTATATTCTAAATCTTCCATGTAAATACGCTGTTGTGAGCGCCTAAACATAGGCCATTTTGTAAACAATATCAAAACACACGCGACCGAAAATATTCTCACTCTTTATCGATCATGTTTCTCTTGGCTCCAATCACACGTACGTGTGAACGCTCTCGAGTGTGAATCAATACACTTCTCTTTATTTGTAAATTCTCTACATTTCAAGACGAAGTGTGAGAAATGACCAACCCTACATATTTGTTCATTTTCGTTTCCAAACAATAATACTTTTTTTCAACGATTAGGATGTTTACGATATCCTTGTTATCTATTTTGCACACAGGTTTCTTCAAAGTATAAACATGCAAAAAAATGGAAAGCAAACATGCCTGTTTCTTGTTTTTGTGATTTTTTCAGCAGTGAGTACGCATGTTGATAAAAAATAATGTTGGCTACATTATGTTTTCGATAAGATCAATGTGAAACTGTCGCATACAGTAATACTTTTTTACCAGTGCCTGCAGTAGCCATAACAGTTAAACCATTGTACTGATGCCACTCTTTGAAATATGCTTCAAACGGGATTCACAGATTGTTTCAATTGGTAGGCATAACTCTTGCATGCCTTCCGGTTAGTTGATGCAAAAATGAAGTTTTATCCGTTCTTGATTTACGTTTTGTACTTCGACACGAATGCAAACTATCAAAAGTGAGTGGATCGTTGTAATATGAAAGCCTAATGGTACTTATTTCTTGAATAGAAATATATTGAATATGATTTGGCTTACAATCATTCATAAACATGGTCAATCCACTACCATAAACTAATCCAATCTAAATTCATACTAGCGTAGCCAATCTGACCAACTACGCAATATGTACCGCAGAGATGACTTCAGACTATAGATACTAAGCGACTTCAGAATTAGTTAATGCCTCGCCAAGTAAGATAAAATAATAAATGACATGAAGTTTCTGATCCTCTTAACTCCATCGAATGACATACATCTAACTAAAATGACATACTTCTAAAATGTTTCGTTTTCTCAATTGTTCACAGAAACGCAGATTTTCGAACCTTTTAGCACAAACTGTTAGTCTTTTGCACTGCATATGCGAATAGATTTTTAGAAAATCAAAACCGTTTCCAGCGTTCTCCTTACTATAATTGAGATACTATAATGACAATCTACAAACAATCGCCCTTGGCATTACAATCATCGCTCGAGGTGTCATCCATCTATAAACCTCACAAAGCTCGCATTTCCACACGAAAACGGACATAATTTGGTACTGGTTCACTATTGAGATTGGTAACAATGGATGATTGATAATTTTATACAATTTCTTTGCTCTCTGCTAAAGCTGTAGCAGCTAATAAGTTCAACCCCCATACGAATCGTTATAAACGCCGCACTATCATTCAGACTGATTTTTGCACGTAATTTATTATTGCCTTTGATGGGCGATCCCAAAGTAATTCAAAGCGGAGTGGCAGAGTAGGTATATGCTACCAGTGCCGGTGCCTTCGCTTGGCCTCGACATGGAATAGCACATGAACTGTGAACACAAACAGGAAATGTTTACGAGTCCACAGCGTCGTCATCATCAGTGACAACGAGATCCTGCTGCTGCTGCTTTGAACCATTCAAACTAAAGAGGTGGGTATTTGCTTGGAGTGCCACTTGTCCTTGTTTTTCTTTTCTCTGTGCAATTGCTGATGCACCAACAGCTGCTCGTATTTGCTGACTGTACTTCCAGCTATCCGAGCCCTTTCCGGATGTGCTTCTTGGGCTGTGTCACAAACAATTGTCCTCATTTTAGAGGTGGTGCGCGTAGAATTGTAGCAATCGTGGAAAACGTGAATCCATAGAATTAGTCTGCTTACTTCATTTTTATTCCTCAAAGATTATTTCAAATTTTATGTTGGAGATTATTTCATAATAATAATTTCCTGTGGAAACTTGGAAGATAATATTGTGGAAATTTTCGTGGAATTTTCCATGAAAATATGAAAATCACGAAAAGTTTTTGTGGAAATTCTTGAGAGTTTCCATGAAAAACAGGAATTACTCGTGAAAATTCCGAAAAAAAATCCAAGGATATAATAAAAAATTTCCCTCTGAAAATCCGAAAAGTTTTCTTTGGGATTCTAAAGAATTTTTCGTGGAAGTTTAGAAGAATTTCCTGTGGGAATTTAGAAGAATATTGGAATAATCTATTTAAAGATAATACAACTTAGGATCATTGGTAAATCTATAATTCCATCACTCCCTTGTGTACGGTGTCGGACCATTTGGCCGAATAAAAATTTAGTTGAAAAAATCCTTAGATTGCGAGTACTGAAAGGTGAGTGTTGAGAAGTGAGTAGTGAGAATTACATAAAATGTATAGCGAGGTGAGGAATGACTCCCTTTACTCCCTTCTTATTGTTTCTTCTTCTTTCTTCAGTCTTTCTTCTTTCTTCTTCTCTCTTCTGTTTTTCATCTTCTTTTCTTTTTTCTTCCTTCTTCATTCTCCCTTCTTCGACGTTCCTTCTTCCTTCTTTCTTCTTCCTTATTCCTCATTCAATATTCCTTCCTCCTTCTTCTTCTTCTCTACATTCCAACTGTAATTTGGCCTGCATTCAACTTACGCACGCTGTGTGACGGGCACAACTTTAATTTTTACGAAATAAAAATAATTTAACTTATTAACGACCAAGAAAGCATGGTGACGGTGAAGGCATTCAACACCAAGTTGGCAGGAGAACTCAATACACAGTTAACCTTCAACGAGCATGTGGTATGTTCAACACGGACTACAATGCGTTAGTGGTTAAGCTACGGAACTTGACGATCAACGAACGACGACGAAGAGAGGAAAATGGACGACAAACACCACAACTACAACCACCCCACTTGCCAGAAGTGGTACGGGATCACCCAGCAGAAGACGAGGTAGTAATACAGTGAACTCTCCCTAACTCGATGTTCTATAACTCGATATTCTCCCTTGCTCGATGAGTCTTCAATTCAAAGTCTTTTAAATCTAGCACACTTCTTTCCCTCCGTAAGTCGATACCTTCCTTACTCGTTATTCTCCAAGTCGAAGTAAATTTCCGAAGCATTTCGCTAGCTCAATGTTGTCAGAAACAGTTCAAATGCACGACATACATGGTGTCGGGCCATTTGGCCGAATTCCGTTTGGCCGAATGCCATTTAGCCGAATAGTTGAAAATCAACATAGATTGTGAGTAGTGAAAAGCGAGTAATAAGTAGTGAGTAGTTGGAGTGAGAAATTCGAAGTGAAAAGTGCAAAGCAAGAAGTGGAAAGAGAGTAATGAAAAGATAAAAGTGAGAAATGAAGAGTGAGAAGAACAAAGGGAGAAGTATGAACTAAGAAGTGAGAAGTGAAAAGTAAGAGAGAATTGGGAATTGAGAATTAAAAAGTGAGAAGTGCTAAGCTAGAGGTGAGTAGTGAGCAGTAAGAAATGAGCAGTGGAAAGTGAAAAGTGAGAAATGAGAGAAATTCGAAGCGGGAATTGAAAAGTCAGAAGAAGAAAATAAGAAATAAGAAGTGAAAAGTAAGAAGTTATAAGTGAGAAGTGAGTATTGAGCAGTAAGAAGTGGGGGTGAAAAGTTCAGAGTGAAGTGTGAGAGGTGAGAACTGAAAAGTGAGAAATTAGAAGTGAGAACTGAGAATTGAGGACCGTGTAGTGATAAGTGAGAAGTGGGATGTGATTAGTAAGAAGTGAGATTTTTACATATACGTTTTTCGACCTCAACTGTCGAGTCGAGTCAAGTACGAGACTCTGAAGACGACCTTACATTTGAGGTCCATATGTAAAAGTAATACGGGGTGGTGGTATTAAATTGAATTGTACTAAACTCGTCTTATGACAGTGAGCAATGAGATGTTCGATGTGAACAGAGCAAAGTGAGAACTGAGAAGTGAGATGATCGAAATGAGTACAAGTTAGTGAGAACTCTTCTTCTTCTTCTTATTGGCATTACATCCCCACACTGGGACAGAGCCGCCTCGCAGCTTAGTGTTCATTAATCACTTCCACAGTTATTAACTGCGAGGTTTCTAAGCCAGGTTACCATTTTTGCATTCGTATATCATGAGGCTAGCACGATGATACTTTTATGCCCAGGGAAGTCGAAACAATTTCCAATCCGAAAATCGCCTAGACCGGCACCGGGAATCGAACCCAGCCACCCTCAGCATGATCTTGCTTTGTAGCCGCGCGTCTTACCGCACGGCTAAGGAGGGCCCCAAGTGAGTACTTAGTTGTGATATGTATGCAGTGACAAATGAGAAGTGAGTACTGGGAAGTAATAAATAAGAAGTGAGAAGTGAGTGGTAAGAAGTGCGATGCGATAAATGCGAAGTGAGAAGTAGGAAGTGAGTAGTGAGGAAAACAGAAGCAAGAGGTGAGAAGCGAAGAATGATAATTTGGATTCCACTAAAAAAGAGCTAAATAATTTTCTTGGATCTTATTGCTCCCTTCACTTAATAAGAAAACCACCCAAATGATCCTTTCAGCCTTTCAGATCCTTTTTTTCAATAGATAACTGCATAATTGCCATAAACGCCAGATTTTACGATATGCCTCAAAGAATCAGGATCTTTTTACGAAAACTATGAGGTATGATAACAGTTTCTATTACAACAATTGACCAATTTCTAATTGATCATCTTATAAGTGACGTAAACGCCAGCTCTAATGTTTTATACTATAGAATCAGGATATCCTTAGAAATGATTTGAGGAATTGTTTTTTTAACACGTACGTCCCCAACCCCCATTTTACGACAAAACTCAAAATTCAAAACCATGCAGCTCAGCCAATTTCTAACGGATTTTCAAGCAATCTTCTGGAATCGATCACAAAATTCCTATAGTTTTAGGAACCGAGGTCAATTTTTGTGCAATGGCCATGGTTCCGGATATATTCCGGGGAGTACTGGGGTTACCTCCCTCCCGGAAAAAATGGTCACTGGCAGATCGGCTTCGAAATCCATCGTGCGACATGTCAAACTTCATGATTTTGCAAAACAAGTACATTTAGTACATTTAGGCGATTTTCGATCGAATTGGCCACCCTCCGGGTACTTCCAGGGCCTGGTTCCGTTGGGGAAGTAGCCAATTTTATTCAATCTTGGAACCCATCTTGCGACATATCAAACTTCATGATTTTGCAAAACAAGTACACTGGAGTACATTTCGGCGACTTTCGATTGAATTTGGCCACGCTCCGGGTACTTCCAGGGCCTGGTTCCCTTGGGGAAGAAGTCAATTTTCATTCAATCTTGGAACCCATCTTGCGACATATCAAACTTCATGATTTTGCAAAACAAGTACACTGGAGTACATTTCGGCGATTTTCGATCGAATTGGCCACCCTCCGGGTACTTCCAGGGCCTGGTTCCCTTGGGGAAGTGGCCAATTTTCATTCGCTCTTGGAACCCATCTTGCGACATATCAAACTTCATGATTTTGCAAAACAAGTACACTGGAGGACATTTCGGCGATTTTCAATAGAATTGGCCACCCTTCGGGTACTTCCAGGGCCTGGTTCCCTTTGGGGAAGTGGCCAATTTTCGTTCAACCTTGGAACCCATTTTGCGACATGTCAAACTTCATGGTTTTGCAAAACAAGTACACTGGAGTCCATTTCGGTGATTTTCGATCGAATTGGCCACCCTCCGGGTACTTCCAGGGCCTGGTTCCCTTGGGGAGCTGGCCAATTTTCATTCGCTCTTGAAACCCATCTTGCGACATATCAAACCAGTTTCAAGCGCCAAAATTTCTTCAAAAGCTCGTCAAGGAACTCTTCCAGAAGTTCCTCCACTAGATTTTTTAAAAGATCGTCAAGAAATTCCTTTGGACATTCCTCCGTAAGTGCCTCTGGGAAGTTCCTCCAGAAACTCCTGGATTTCGCCTGGAAGTTCCTTCAGGAATTCCTCCAGGAATTCATCTGGAAGTTCCTTCAGGAATTCCTCCAGAAGTTTCTCCATGAACTCTTCCGGAAGTTCCTCCAGGAATTTCTATGGAAGTTCCTCCAGGAATTTTTCCGGAAGTTCCTCCAGGAATTCCTCCGTAAAACTGGAATTGGACACCTGGAATTCCAGGAATTTCTGGAGGATTTCCTAGAGGAACTTCCGGAAAAATTCCTAGAGGAACTTCCGGAGGAATTCCTGGAGGAACTTCCGGAGGAATTGCTGGAGGAACTTCCGGAGGAATTCCTGGAGGAACTTCGGTGCCCACCCCCGTTAAGCTGCCGTGGCTAGACCAGCGGCTTGGGGTTTAGAACAGTGCCCTTCCGGCACTGAGTAGTTCCGGGGTCAAAGAATTGAGTCTTATAACACCTTAAATTGGATCTTACTTACTTGATTTAACGCTATCCATATCGATTTTCACAGTGAAAGGTACCGTTCGGAAACTTAGGCAATGCAAAAGATGCTTTTCACTAACAGGTGATAAATCATCCACCTTCAGCGATGGAAATGTTTACAAACACGAATTGTTTTGATCGTCCTAGTGACCTCGCAAAGATACTAATGCGCATACAGCACAATTGAAACATATGTCAATATCATAGACAAATTTTACAAAAATAGAAATATGTATTATCAGTGTGTATCCGTAACGTAACCAATATGTGCAAGACACCTAGAAATGATAGTGCCTTTCTCGCTTTCCTAAGAGACTGTTCACAAATTACGTAACGCTTTAGGGGAAGGGAGGAAGTCAGACCAAGCGTTACGGTCCGTAAAAAAAATTAAACCATCCATAAAAAAGGGTTGCAAGAGGGAGAGTGGGTTATCAAAATTATCAAATTCAGCGTTACGAATTTTGTGAAAGAACCCTAAGGGAACGGAAATCAAAAACATTCATAAAAATGGCTAATTTATGACTTTTCATTCAAAGCAACAATATTTTTTTAAGTATTCGTATGTACATTCTGAGTACAGCATTGACATTGTGACTCATGGCACCAAATGGTCCTCCGGAATATCCGGAAAGGGTTCGTTCACAAATTTTGTAACGCTAAATTGACGATTTTGATCCTCCTTCCTCCCCCTCGTAACGCTTTTTGTATGGAAGGTTTAATTGGCTTGTATTGATCGTAACGCACGGCCTGACCGGCTGCCTCTCCTTCCAGCGTTTCGTAATTTGTGAACAGCCTCAATATTTATATGAAAAACTGGTTATTTCACCAACGGTGGTCCATGTATAGAATCAAACACTGGAACTGGTGTACGCATAGTAACATCCATTAATTACGTAACGCTTAGAGGGGGAGGGGGGTTCCCTGAAGTTTGACAATCCATACATTTTTTTAGATACCTCATACAAAAAGTGTGACATAGGTGAGGAGGATTGAAAATGGCTATTTTTTGCGTTAATTATGAAAAGAATATTTTCATTTCCTAAAAAATCACTCGGTGGCCAAGGTGATCCATACACAATGTCATGGTGAAAATAGATCCTGATAGGGTTCCGCAGGGGACAAGAAGGCGGGGTGCGCACGGGAGAGCAAAGTGGTTCGATTTGAAGTCTCTCCGTGGACTACAAAGTTGGCGACATGCAAATACTGACCGAGCTAATGTAGACGAACTTTATGTACTGCAGAGGCCTTAGTTTGAATAAATGAAATGAAATAAATTTCGTTGTTAGAATGTCAAATGATGCTATGCAATGAAATTCATTATTTTTTGTTTTATTTCACGGATGTTCCGGAATTTTCGGAAGGCCACAGCATTAAGTGCATACTCATAATACAAAAACAAATACATCAGAAAAATCTTGGTACTTAACGATAGTATTTAGAAGTTTTCATTTTTGGGATCCTCCAGATTTCCCGGAGGACCACACGGTGGTTAGAGGTGTGCGCCGTTGCCGCAGACAGTTTAAAGCAATCCCGTTGAAACTCCAGACGATTTTTCGTGAAAAGGCTATTTTTCTTGAAAATTCCTTACATTTTTTCGTTCAAAAATCGAAAAAGCTTTTCGTAAAAACTAAGAACTTTCAATAAAAATTCTGAAGAATATCCTTCGAAATCTCGAAAACACTACCGTCTAAATTCTGAGTAAACTTCCTTAAAAATTAGGATTTTTTTTGTAGAATTTAAAAGAAAGAAAGACAGGATCACCATCAGACTTAATACTTAACACTTAGCATTAGACAACGGACTTAGCATTAGAATTTCCTTTGGGAATCTATTTCCTAATAGTATTTCCTGCGTACACGCTAACTCTCACCTACTCAGTGACTGAGTAAAATTGTATTGCTCTCTCTTTCTATCCCACGGAAATTTTACTCAGTTTACGTCAAAAGCAGGACAACTCAAAACTATGAGTAATCCTGCTTTTGACGGAAATTGATAAAATTTCCGTGGGAAGAAAAGCGATGGCAATACAATTTTGCTCAGTCACTGAGTAGGAGAAAGTTAGAGTGTATATTTCCAAGGACTTCCTGTTAAAATCCACAGAATTTCACGTTGAAATCAAATGTTTTGACGGGAAAGGGCCGTTTGTTGTTTGGGCGAATATGTCATTAATCCGAAACTCAACTGGCATAAAATCATTTGGCCGAAATAGACGGGTTAGGGACAAAAGGTCGAAAGACAAAACGTCGAAAGGACAAAAGGTCGAAAGACAAAACGTCGAAAGACAAAAGGTCGAAGGGACAAATGGTCGAAAAGGACAAAAGGTCGAAAGGGACAAAACGTCGAACGGGACAAAAGGTCGAAAGAAACTAAAGATCAATAAGATCAAAGAATCGAAATGGACAAGGAACTGAAACGGAGAGAGTCAATCTAGCACCAGAGTTGCCCTACACAGTTACCAAAAACTCTGCTCTTTCATTTTTCACAATTTTTAACAAATAAATAAAATTCATTCAGTGAGTACAACTAATAGATGGATGTTGAGTTTTCTAAATGTCACTTCGATCTGTCAAAATGGTGCACGCCACACATCAAATACACCGGCGTATATTACACTCCGGTGTATTTTCAATGTGTGCGCCTGCGTGGCTGCGGAGTGCACTATTTTGACAGATCGAAGCGACATTCAGAAAACCAAGATTTTCATCTATTATTTGCACTCATTGAATGAATTTTATTCAATTGCTTAAAATAGTTTAAAATAAAAAAGCAACTTTTTTGCCAACTGTATAGGACAACTCTGTCTCGCGCAATACAAGTTTTATTCATTTCCTAAATCAACAATATTTTTATCTCTAACAGAACTATCTAGATATTCATAATATTGTTTCATAGTAATTACTCCTTCTTTGAAAATTGCTCATTCTTCAACTTTGATTGTTGTGATGAGTGTGTTATTTCTACTCGAAGTTAAATGCATTTCATAAATTCTTTCGGAATACACCCAACTTGTTATCAACTTGTTCTTGATCGTCCTTTTGCCCCTTTCGACCTTTTGTCCTTTTCGACCTCTTGTCCTTTTTGACCTTTTGTCTTTTTCGACCTTTTCGACCTTTTGTCCTTTTCGACCTTTTGTGCCTTTCGACCTTTTGTCCTTTCGACCTTTTGTCCCTTTCGACGTTTTGTCTTTTCGACCTTTTGTCCTTTCGACGTTTTGTCTTTCGACCTTTTGTCATAGATTCAAATAGCCATATGGCCGATAATGTCGTTCGGCCGAACAGGTCATTTGACTGAAAAGTCGTCCAATCGAATAGGTCATTTAGCCAAAAAGGCCTAGATGATCGTTTGGTAGAAAAAGGCCATTTGGCCGAAATGAGCATATGGTGTTGTTTTTCCTGAATTTCCGAAAAAAATCGCTTTACCGAAAATGATACTTTGCCGGACGAGGTGACATAAGGCCGAAAACGGTTTGTGACGTACGGGTGAAGATCATACGGCCGAACTGATAATTTGAACTGACTTTTTCGGCTAAATGACTAGTTTGGTTGTATCGCCAAACCATTTTCCACATAATAACCGTATCGGACAAATGGAATTCGGGTAGATAGCTTTCGGCTTAAAGTATTATTCGGCCATGTGGTATTCGGTCAAATGACTTTCAACCAGAAGACCCTTCGTCTTTTGAAAATTTTGTCGTAGAATTTCCGAAGAATTACTAATAGTCAACATAAGGAATTTCACGTAGAAATCCAAATAAATTCCATAAAAAATCCTGTTGAAATTTCGTTGGGAATTTGTGAAACTTAAAAAAAATCACAAGGAAATTCTGTTAAATTCGAAGCACGCGTGCCCGGTGGCATAGACAAACTCCTAAATAATTTCCCGTGAAATTTCAAAGAAATTCCCGTGAAAACTTTAGAGCAATTTCTGTTGAAAATTCGAAAAACTTGGAAGAATCTCTAGGGACAGCTCATTAGATTTTTCCGAGGAAATTAGAAGGATTCTCCAATTAATGCCTTAAAATATCCTGAAAAAAAAAAAACTTTACGTTACGAACGTAATAACAAAATCGCCAAGCCATCGCCGATTAAAATTATGACAAACGTTGCCGCCGACGATTTTCGGATCGGCGCTGACCTCTAACGGTAGTCAGAATCCATGAACGGACCAACGGGATATTTTATTAGATGTTATATAACCAAAATAAAGATTATTTGCGCAAAAGTTAATTTTTTCAGCAACAACAAAAAAATGGCTCGATTATCCGGAGGGTTCGATTATCCGGAGTGAAATTTTTTTCAAAACTCCGGATAATCGAGTCCGGCCTGTACTTGATTCGACGAAATACGAGATTCGATTTTTCCATTTTTGTCCAAGGGACAAAGCACTGTGCGCCCGAGAAAAAATATAGTTCAGTGGCGATTACAGTGAACCTAAAATTATCGACACAGCAGCACCGGGGTAGGCGCCATTTCTGTAGACAGACGAACGTATATGGAACATGTTCATGTCTTAACAAAAAAAAACCGAGCTCCTATTCCTTAAGCAAGGTTTAATATAAAACCGAAACTGTCTGATGTAAAGGCAAACTCGTTTTTGCTCAATCAACAAAATAGCTACATTCTGTATTCAATTTTGCAAGAACTGAAAAAGTATCATAGCTCTTCATCGTAAATTTTACCATCTATCCGCAAATTACTTTTTTTCGATGTTAACTATTCATTTTTGCCTTTCTCGTATACTAAGTATACGTAAAGGCTATATGATCACTCCAAAACCAAACTTTTGATAGAAGGCTAGGAGACCCATAGTGTTATATATCAATCGACTCAGCTCGGCGAATTGAGGTGATGTCTGTTTGTGTGTATGTATGTATGTGTGTGTGTGTGTGTGTGTGTGTGTGTGTGTGTGTGTGTGTGTGTGTGTGTGTGTGTGTGTGTGTGTGTGTGTGTGTGTGTGTGTGTGTGTGTGTGTGTGTGTGTGTGTGTGTGTGTGTGTGTGTGTGTGTGTGTGTGTGTGTGTGTGTGTATGTGTGTATGGGTACAACATTTTGTAGACACACTTTTTGGAACTTACCATTGGCCGAATAACTCGCAACAACTTTCATTCGACTGAGAATCCTGTCCCATTGTTTGCTATTGAAAATTGGCCAGATTGGACTATGGGATCAGAAGTTATGGGCAAAATACTATTTTCTATGCGCAAAACACGCTAAAAAACACTCACTCATATTTTTCAGTATTTTTTTACACGAGAAAGGCACCAACACCGCTAGGTGGATTCATCGGGGTTTTTTTATATTAACTTCCAACGAGTTTAGCACCGCCTAAGTGTTGACTGATTTGGCCCTACCCCTTACTTCTCAACATATCGATTGTCACTTTCCAATTATCATCACTCACTTTCACCCCTTGATTATGTTTTCCTTACTACTTCCTTCTACTTGTCGCTTCTCAACTATCACATCTCACTTCTCACTTCCCATCGCAAACTTCTCCCTTGTTACTGCACATATTTCTCTCACTTCTCACTACAATGGGCCCACTTCAAACTTCTGATTTCTTACTTCCAGTTCTCACTTTTTACTATTCACTGCTACCCTTCTAGCTTCACTTAACAAAGAACCAAATTCCAACTATTTGGCCAAACGGCATTCGGCCAAATGGTATTCGACCAAATGACCCTAAGTCCTTATGCAAATATCTTGAATACATATTAGATTTTCTCTCATCCTAATATTTTGTGTACGCCTGAAAGAATAGCATCGAATCTAATTTCATTGGCAATTATAATATACTACAAAAATTGCGCTCAAGCTCTTTACATTTCGCTTAGCTTAGCTTAGACAGTCACATATCTGCGCTCAAGCACTTTACATTTCGAGTTAGAAATTTAAATTTACTTTGGAATTTTTAACTTGTTACTTCACTATGAGGGAAAATAGGATTCTTCCAGCAATTTCCAATTTGCAGATGCAATTGGATTGATTTTCTCAATCGAACAGAAAAAAATGCAACATTGTTTCGATTGACATTCGGTCCCGACAATCTAGAACGTGACGAAATAAAATATTCATGGAGCGCATCCAAACAGAGACATGAACTGAAACTAACAACACTGTGGAAAAAATCAGAAACACACTGAAATACGTGAGTCGGACAATTACTTCATGAATATTAAAAGGGTTGCCACCCTCAAACTCAAAAGCTGGAGCACTCAACCACCGTTTCCTTTTTAATGGGAAAATAGCTTTGAGTGGTCTTTCATCTTGAAACCACAGCGGAAGAACGGTAGTTGAACTTGTCAATAGCAAAATCAACCAACCAACTATTCTTCGACATGTTTTGCTTATTGGACAATGAAATAGATTTTTACACAAAGGGAACACATAAAAACATGGACAACCAATAAATTTCGAATTCAAAGAACATTTATCCTATTTGTTTTAGCTTCAGATCATTTCAGTTGATCAGAGACTCGTTGCTTACAAAAGATTGATGCTGTTAATAAAGTGATCATCTGTTGAAATGCCATGCAAAATTATACACAAATTATCATAACAAAAGAATGTTGAACGTGAATTCTTTTACATCTCCGCGAATGACATGGAATGTTGTGTTTTTGAGTGAGATCGAATTAAGAATTTACCGACGTGTTACACAGCAAGCATATTCAGGATTCAACATTTTTTGGTCAGGTCAACCATCATTTGCTGACGTTAATGAACTTTTTCATTTGATGACCTATGTCCATCAAGGGTAAACAAATGTTGATTACAATTGCACACGCAATTGTTAATTGTATTCATATTGCAACTGTGATGTGACATGTACATCCTATTAACAAATTTCGCCACCAGTTACTCTACACAACTAGAAAATGTTATAATGTCGTATCCACAATCATTGGTGATGATGGTATGTGGCGACAGTAACTCCGATATCGAATTCATTAGAATGTTTAACATCCTGATGGGAAGGCATTTACATAACTTGATTATGGTCCAACACCACCATCTAGCATCGTGTGGCCGGAATCATTTGTATGGGAGGCAACCCTCATCGTCTGCAGATGCAACTAAATTCAAAACCAGCAGAGCTACACTCTATACAGTCGCTAGATACTTTCTAGGACAGGTGTGGGTTAGTGCGGAGAGAAGACTGTCTCCTGAAACATTATTTGCATTAGTGCAATGTGTGTTGAACGAGCTCCATCTTATCATTTCCAAACAGGAAACTTTCTATGCGGCATTGCTATTGTAGATCATGATTGTACAAATATGTTAATTTCGCTGTTATTACAATAAACATGACTCTTGAAGCTGGGCCTCGGATGCATTGATAGACAATATGATGTTGTTTTTCTCGGCGTTCTGGGAACAGTCTGCCATAACGAATGAATGCCCAAGGAACCGAAACTAACTACCGCCCCAAGGAGTGAGCCCAATGTAAGAAAATGCTGCTTAAAGCACACTCATATGTTATTTACTTCATAAACCTTCTCGAGAGTCATTTGGATCAAATTCCGCTCTCCCGTCGATTATGGTTTTGTGTTGCAATTTAATCTATTGCATCATTTCATAAGTTTAAGCCACGAGTAAACAATCAACAGGACCCCCCACTTGCTCTCCACCAGAACAAATCCGGGCTGGAAACGATAAAGACTGTGCCTTTGGCAGCTCGGCAGATGCCCGTGAAAACAATGCCTCGATCATGCAATGCAACGAAACGGTGCACGAGCTACAATTTCTGTCTGGGACGTGATTGTGGTGGAAAATTTGTTTACCATCTTTCATGTTGATGATGATGATGCTGGTCCCGCCAAATACCCCTACAAGGGTTTGAGCTAGACGAGTTATCTTTAAGATAATTAATTGATATGCATTTAATCGGATTTCCAAAAGAAAAACGATCCGATTTCTTATGACAGATAAAAATTTGAATATTTTCCCTCACTATACAGC
Source organism: Armigeres subalbatus (assembly GCF_024139115.2). Taxonomy (NCBI): domain Eukaryota; kingdom Metazoa; phylum Arthropoda; class Insecta; order Diptera; family Culicidae; genus Armigeres; species Armigeres subalbatus. The sequence continues at coordinate 357,247,089 of NC_085140.1, read as the reverse complement.
AAAAATAAAAATTTAAAAACTGATCTTTCCAAAACCGCAATCTTGCTAAAACATCAGTAGTGATACATACAGCTCTATGAAAATGCAAAACTTGTGATACCTCTCGCACAGATTTCAAAAGTTTCACCAGGAATCGCGTATCAAGTCAATTTTCGCTCAACAACTAGTATGTATCTATAGTATTCATGATTCTCGACAATACAGGCACCAACACTTGTGATACCGCTCCGTCGATATCAAAAGTTTCAGTTTAACCGCGAAACAATCTACTGGATAGCTATATCGAACATTCAAAACTCTTTCAGCAGTAACCATACAAAAGTCATTCACTCCTAATCATTCAAACAGATCAAAATGTGGCACACGAAAATTATATTTGAAATAATTTATACCTGTATTCCGCGCGCGAGGCTCAAACTCTTGTAGACTACACAAAGAAAAGTTAAATTAATTATTACGTCAATAAAGTAAAAAAATCCATCATCATCATCGAGGCGATCGTTGTATTCGTTAATGCCCCAAAAACAATAAATAAAATAAAATAAAACACACAAAAGTATCCGTTGGGTAAAACTTCGTCAAAACTTAAATTAGTTAATGCTAAAAATTGTTGAGTAGCTGTCTAAAATGCAGCTTTGACGTGTGAAATACATTGTCTCTTGAACTGTGCTAGTGTCGCTGCACGTTTGATGTGTGTAGGCATCGAATTGAAAACATTTACACCCTTGTAGAACAATGAATTTTGTGAAGCACCATGCAAAAAGAAAGGTGTTCTTACATCAACCGCGTTTCTCGTATTATATCTATGAATGTCACTTCCTCTTTCAATTCGATCACACAAATATCGAGGCAGCAAACCATTAATTACTTTAAAATGAACACCATAGTCAAATAAACAATGCGTTGCTTCACTGACATCCACTGCAAGGCGTCTAACAAAAATGTTGAGGAAGTGAACCTATTGCATCTCAAAATCAAAAAATCAATTATTTTGCAAACGCTGTAATCTCGATATTTGTGTACCATTAGCCAAGAATAGGATGGACGGGCAGAAATCCAGATGAGGAGAGAAGATTGATTTATACAACAATATTTTACTAGAAATGGTCAAATTGTTTTTCAATCGGCAAAGAATTCCATACTTCTTGGCAATTTTCTTGATAACATTGTCAATATGTTTGTCAAATATTAGCTTGTCATCAATAATCACGCCAAGATATTTAATCTACCGTACGCGATCAATTGCCTCATCATCCATCATAACAGAGACATTTTCACTTATTCGGTTCCGCGAAATTATCATGAACTTAGTTTTACTTATGTTCAATTTTAACTGTTTATATTTCAACCATCTACTTAGAGAATGCAAATCTTCGTTTAAGTGTGAAACGGCCTCTTCTAGGTTTTTAGCTGCAATGAACAGCACGGTGTCATCAGCAAAAAGATTTATATCACAAAATCGTAAGACTCGTCGCATGTCATTTATGTACATAATGAATCCACGGGACTTGATACACAATCGTTAAAAGCAGTCCGTTGAGATCTGTCACTCAAATAGCTTTCAAACCATTTGTAAGCAGAACCCGAAATTCCAAAGCGCTGAATTGTTTTTAACAATAAGGGCCGAGAAATTGTTTCAAAAGCGCGTTTTAGATCCAAGAACACCGCAACACCGCTCTACTTTTTCTTTCCATTTAGCCAATACCAAGTTCAATGCGGTTTCACAGGAATGACCTTCCCGATATCCCGATTGTTCCGGTATGAGCAAGTTATTATTATTCAAATACGTTAGCAGCTGGCCTTTAATAACAAGTTCTAAAATTTTCTCTAATGTGTGCAACATGTTGATGGGACGAAACTCTTCGGATTTAATCGTTCCAGCAACTTTTGTATGGGAATCACAAGGATTCCTTCCAAACTTGTGGCACGTGCCCAGTTTGTATAGATTCATTAATTAGGTCCAGCAAACTGTCTCCGATGACATCAAAGCAGTCTTGTATCACTTTTGCATTTACGTTATCTACACCAGCCGTTTTTCCCATCGAGAAGCAAATATTCCTTAATTCTTCCAATGTTATTGGGTGAAAGCCTTCAAATCTACAGTTAACATTGATCGGCTGTCGGATTTCGTCGGGTTCATCAACTAATTCAATAGATGCATTAATCGATGAAACACTGCTGACAAAATATTCGTTAAACTTATCTGCAATTAATTGTTCTGATAGTTCTAATTATTGCCATCAAAAGTTATGTACCGCGGATTTACTAGTACTAGGTTTCAAAAGTGATTTCAATATTTTCCATAACTCTTTGCTGTTGTTTTGATGTTGATCAATTTTCCTCTGAATATATTCGCATCGCGTACGTTTCAAACGTTGCGAATATTTATTACGCGCAACCTGGTACCTATTCCAACGATAATCACTATTATGTCTACAAAATTTTCTGTACAACTTATCCCTTTTACGTTTAAGGCGCAAGAGGTCTAAATTGTACCAGCTGTTCGAATTATTTTGAGATACAAACTTTTGTTCAACTAATTGATTGGTACAGGTTTTTATGACATTCGTGAGAACAGCTGATTTGTGATCCAAAGATCCGCCATTTGTTTGAAAATCCACGTTTCTTTCGACAAGATTCGAAACTGCTTGTTTCGAATATTTCCTCCAGCACTTCAATTTATTTACATTACTATTATTACCTTTATTATCATCAACATTGATTACTATTGTTTCATGATCGGTTATTTTTAAATCGCAATTAATAACAGTATTAACTGAATCAAAATTAGAATAAACATGATCAATTAAAGTTCTACTGTGCCGGAAATACGCGTATAATCAAAAACTTTCTGTTTTAAGTTGAAAAATCTGCCAAATGTTTCAAATGCTTGAATTATGAACGTCACACCAATTGATATTGAAATCGCCAGCGAGTACATTTAATTTGCTATGATCTAGAAACCTCTCCAACCAGTTTTCAAAAATTTCAACAAATCGCTGGTCATTAGAACTGGGAGAGTGATACAAAACACCATAGTTACCCATCTTCATGCCACGTACAACTGTAATGCCTAAGAACCAGTTTCCATCACAAACTTCGTTTAATTGAAACTTGAACTGAATTGATTCTTTGACATAAATAGCAACACCGCCAGTGTGTCTCGAATGTGATAAACAAGCAGCCACACTGTAACCCGGAATACTATATTGATCAAAAGCATCAATGTCGATAATATGTGTTTCAGATAGAAAGACTAAAACGGACGTGTATCCTCCACAATCTTACGTAAAGCAACGTAGTTTGTGGATAACCCAGCAATATTGAAATACAAAATATTTAACTTATTCACATTACTACTGGAACTTGGTTGCTATTCATTGAAACGTAAGCTGCTCTTTTCCGATCAAATAATCTTTTGTAAACTTTACATTCGGTGCTAAATGCCCCGTGGTTAACGTCCAGATTAATTTTACGTTCCTTATTCATTTTTAAACAATTGACACATTTCAATACAGTTGACGTGCAATCCGAGGTCTTGTGACGTTCACTGCACTTTGAGCACGCAATGTCATTCTTACACTCCGTACTCATGTGCCCAAATTCTCCACACTGGAAACACCTCAAAACGCTAATCTCTGGAACTACAAGGCACCGATCGAACCTTATGTTTACCTTTTTCGCGGTTATCAAACAACTATGAGTCTCTTTATCGACTTCAATTACCACGTTGTACTTGTTGTACTTAAAACGTGGATTTTCATACATCCTAACGACTTTAACATCATTTATAGCGATGTCTTCATTCTGATCTTTTAAGATCTGAATGAAGTCATCGGAGGAAAATTTATCAGACATGCCCATCACTTTCAATCTTGGCACCGATGATGGGACAACAGCGTTATAACTCTCACCCAATTCGCTTTGAATGCCTTCTTTGACAGCGTTAACATTATACCCTGTTGCACACTCAGCAATAATAGAGCCGTCTTTCCTGTTTCTAAAGTTACTGATCTTGTGTGTTTTTGGATCTAACTTTTGTTCAAAAACTTGCGAGTATCATCGCTGCTTTGATTGGACTCTTTCGGTTTTATCACAATAACCGGACGAGTCTTACGAGCCACTTTACATCATTAATGGCAACACTTTTCTTGATTTCTTTATAACTACTACTTTTAGTCCCAGTGCTTTTTTAACGACATCCATGAAGCTAATATTCTCATTGAAAACATCATCAACGTCTTCTTGAACTTTACGCTTTTTTCCTCTGGGATTCAAATTCGATTCCGAAGACGATCTTGATGTACCATGTGACACATTCATTGCAGCTACTTTATTGGTCGCATCAAATTGTAAAATGATCCTTTCATATTTTTCAATTCATTTCCAATTAAGTCCGAAAACCATTAACTGCATCATTTAGGGCATTTTGCACCCTTTTCCCCAATTGTTCCATCCTGTCTTTTAGCGCGATGTTTATCTGAGCAGCAATGTTATCTCGAATGCCCTCGATCGAATCAGACATAGAAGAAATCTTCTTCATTTCCTCTTCGATCTTTTGGACGTTCGAAAGCAATACATTCTGCTCGCCACAACACTGGCTTGATAAACAATTATCACACTTAAACACAACATTATCATTCTCCGTGACCAGCTTTGCCAATGGTTTAGTCATGGATGTGCACTTGTAGTGGTACACTTTAGCGCAACCACAACCAGAACAACTCATTGGCAAATCACTGGGCAGGATCCCCATACCACACTCACTGCACTCAACCATCTCGCTTATGCCCTACACAGCTAGCAAACGGTACCATGCAGACGACACAGAACACAAAGAGACAAAACAAAGCACAAAATTTACCGGCCGCCAGCTGCTGCTGGGGCTGAAATTCAAAATTGAACGAGAATAACCAGCAGACACAATTTGTCTTTTGGTTATTTCGTCACTTAGCACTTTAGGGCACGCGAATAAAAGCACTTTTTCGCGGCACTGTCGCAATTTCACACGTAATTAATTGTTTTTTAATCACTGCACGGCAGAAACAAACCACTCCGGTCACCACTACATCACCGAATGTTTGCTAACTGCATATCGGGTCTGACAGTGGCGCGACGTCTTCCCCTCTTTTCCAATGTTTCAGAGCACTGCAACTCGGCGATGATAGGGAGCTGATTTCCCGATTTAGCATGCTTTAAAGATATTCCTAGAATCGGTTTACAGAGTGTGGTTTATGTCAATCAAGCTTAACACAATATCGAGTGAAGTTGAGTTTTTGAAACCAGAAAACATGACTGTTTTACCAGAGCAGATCAACATATCTTAAGTAAAAGAATATTTTGTGAATCAGTTTTAATTATACTGAAGTTATATTGCAACCAAGTCGTTTTGAGAGTTTCGTATTGAAAGCAAGCAGACCCCTTTCCAGGACCGTGCGACTTCGCAATGTCTCTTGGGGAATCAATCGCTGCGGTTAACGCTCAAAGTTGTCAAACCACCAGAAACCGAATAAGGCACACTTTAGTAATAAATTTCCTGCAATTTCCGATGCCGACGGTGCCAATCCGAATCAACCCCGCACTAACAGCGTACAATTTGAAACTAACGTCGGATGGTTTGTGCCTCGTGTGCCAACACAGCGGGGAATGCAAAACACAATAAAATGTCAATTTGGTACCATCGCCCAACAATTGAATGAAGCCAATGCTGTTTACCAACGAAGTGCCAAGGACAAGGACTCGCACATCCAGAAGGACGTGCGCACACGTGGTGGTTAGAAACTCAATGAGTACAGTCACGTGGCGCTTCTCCAAAGAAATATGAGATTAGACATCAATGTCAAACAGACTGGAAGCGGAGATGCTAACGCCTACCAATTTCAAATTGAAATAATGAGACCGCCTGCGATAGTCAAGGACGTGTGAGGGTTTTCGTATAAATAAAAATAACGAGAGCTTTATATCCATTACACTTCATATACAACCATTTTGGATTTGTCATTTTAAAAAATCTGGTGTGAAAACATATTTTACACAGAACAGTAATAAATAAAATAAAAATATGTTTAATACAAAAATGATTTATTTTTGCAGATTTTTAATGGAATGTCCCTAAGTCAAGCGATTGTACAACAACAACAATTTATTGTTGCTAACTTTTGGAGCTAAGATTGAAACGTTAAAAACTTGATTCCATGCATCACGTCTAATAATGGGCTCTTGTGTGTAAGATAGACATAAGAAGTTATTTTATGTTAGATTGTAGAAAAGAAATATAAAAACATAGACCACTCCAAAAACAAAATGTAGGTACTGCATCGAGTCTTAATATTTATTGATTCTCAACCGCAGACCACCTTGAGCTGCATACAAAAGTCATCAACCAGGTGGTCGCCAGCTCGACTCAACAATTTTGACCACAGACTCCTCCACTCAAGTGGGCACTGACTGGTGTAAAATGTTATGCATTGCAGTTAGTTAAGAATCGACGATGTGAGCGATTATTTATGAAGCATTTGTATTCATGTACATTCCTACAAAGTGAATTGTTCGGCACGTTCCTTAAATCCCATATGCATCGGAGAGTTCAGCCAACCACCGAGTATAGATTTCAAAGATAAGTGCAACGAGAACGTCTGGATCTGAACTAAAAAATGAGACTCATAAAAATGAAACGTAGCAAAACTGCAACCGCACGGTGCAAATGAGAAAATGTTCTCCTTCCTCCCATCCAGTATGGAGCTACCGGTTCAGAATTTCAAGAGAAAGCTTTTCGCTTATAGTTTTTCTGAGTGGGGTTGGAGGATGTGGTCTTAGGGAATGGAAGAGAACACATCTCGGTTTCAAATTTGTTGCCACAGCATGACCTATCAGAAAAATGGCAGAGTGGCCACAATATTACCGAGCTCGATGCATGCTCTATAACCGCAGGCTGCACATACTACAGTTTAGAAATTATTGCAAAGCAAAAACGTATGAATATGGTCCCGCAATAGCAGAAGAAGCCGAAACATTTTACCTATGGCAGTCAAACGGCAATAAGGGGAAAATAAAGTAGATATCTCCTGGTAAATTCTTTTTGATTTCCGTAGGAAATTCATTTGAATAATCAACGGAATTTTTCTGAAATTCGTAGATTATGTCTATTATTATTTATTATTTGTTTTGAATTAAAATATCTGAATATGTTAAGTAACAACTACTGTTTGAGATCGTCGCTTCTGCTCGGATTATATGGTTATAAAGTAGTGGGAAAAGGTAGAAAGAACAGATTCCCTTCTTACGATAGATTTTGGAGATTTATTTATCGATCGACTCGGAAACTCTCCACAAATTTGACAATTTCATTCAAACTTGAGATAATTCACGATTGACTATTAAAAATTTCAATTGAGGGGGTCAAAATCAAAGGGGTGTAAGTGACAAAAACTTAGTTTTGAGAAAAATGGGTGCAAAGTTTTTCAATATTTTTTCGTTCCATACAAATCGTATAGAAGTTCAAAAAATTAATAACTTTCTATGAATTTTCACATTTTTTACAAATAACGTACAAACTATATCAACATATTGCCGCAAAGCTCTGAAACCAAAGCATTTTTTACTATAGTCAACACAAAATTGACCAAAATGTAACTTACACCCCTCTGCTTCTAACCCCCTAAATTCTCTTAAAATTTCAGGACGTATCAATCCTGTTCATGCATTCCAAACACGGACATCAAATTGGTGTAAGTTACGGCCAACTTCTTCAATTTATAGGCATAAAAACTGTAAATTAATGATTTCGTGTGTGTTACTTCTACGTGAAGTTAAACGATTTACAATGATATGAAAATGCTAATATCATCTTCCAAACTTGGACGTACATGTTCATGATAGAATTAGAGGCGAAAGTATAGAATTGATAGTTCCGTTATGATACGGCAGGCATGAAGAATGTTTTTATAGAAGTCGATTTGAAAGCGAGCGGAGGGCAATATTTGTGATGGCACATATCACACGACCTTCCTTCTGCCAAGCTCCGGTATGAAGGGGGAGGGAAGAATATCAGTGTGGAAGCTGATTTATCTCCACTGGCAAAAGGAAGGTGGCGACGAGACGGACGCAATGAGAAAACAGAACTGTGCAATAAAAATCCTATTCGACTAAATGCTGATGTCATATTAGATAGCAAATCCTTCCGCACGCGATGGCATATAAGCAAGTCAAACCACCTTCCTTTTGCCAGTGGAGATATATCAGCTTCCACACTGATATTCTTCCCTCCCCCTTCATACGGGAGCTTGGCAGAAGGAAGGTCGTGTGCTATGTGCCATCACAAATTATTGCCCTCCGCTCGCTTTCAAATCGACTTCTATAAAAACATTCTTCATGCCTGCCGTATCCTAACGGAACTATCAATTCTATACTTTCGCCTCTAATTCTATCATGAACATGTACGTCCAAGTTTGGGAGATGATATTAGCATTTTCATGTCATTATAAAAAACCGTGTTTCACCCGCGCGTCATTTTCATTTGAGATTTTACAGAGAGCGGGCGATGGCGGGTGTCCGGTGGTAAAAGGTCATTTGGCCGAATAGTTGAATTACGTTACCTTATTAAGTGTGTGAAGTGAGAAGCGGAATGTTCAAAGTGAAAAGTTAGTATGTAGTAAGAAGTAGGTGAGAAATGAGTAGTATGAAGTTATTGGTGAGAAGTAAGATGTGATAGGTTAGAAGTAATAAGTGAGATAGTAAGTAGGGAAACAAATACGAAACGAGAGAAGAGAATGAAAAATGATCAAAGAACAAGGAAGAAGAAAGAAGGAGAAATGAAGAAGAAAAAAAGAAAAAGGGAGAAAAAAGCCGGAAGAAGAAAAAAGGAAAAAGCAACTAGAATGAAGAAATAAGGAACCCGAGCACCACAAGTCAGAAGAAAATGGTTGCAGCAACCCGATTGTGACTAACTCTGGTCACATATGAGTTGTAGTAACCTATGTCAAAAAATGGTACTGCTGGAGAAGAAGGAAGAAGAATAAATAAGCAAAATGGAAGAAGAAAAAGAAATAATAAAGAATGGCGAAAATGAAGGACGAATAAATAAGGATTATTTTCTAACTTTTCAATACTCTTTTCTCATTTTTTTTGCTTCTATTATTTCACAACCCACTTCTCACTTCTCAGTTCTCAATTCACACTTCGCATTTCTCATTTCTCGTTTCCTGATTCTCATTGCTTATTTCTCACTTTTTTACTCGTTTCTCATTTTTCAGATCTCAACTCTCAGTTCCCAGTTCTCAGTTCTCAGTTCTCATTTCTCACTTCTCATTTCTTACTTCTTACTTCTCACTTCCCACTTCTTACTTTTCACTTTTCAATTTTCACTTCTCACTTCTCACTACTAAATTTTCATTTTTCATTCTTCACTACTCGTAATCTGAGGTCAATTTTTTTTAACTATTCACCCAACCGATGCACAATGGGGAAATCCGATTTCAAAGGTGGAAAAAAATGATAACTTTCTTCACGAACAACTTACAGAAGAGATCAAGAGCTTATTCGAAAGGGAATTTTGCAAAGAATTCAGTGAGTGCTGTTTCATGGACGTGGAACGCTTCGGTATGTAGTTATTGAGCTCGTTTTGCCCTAATGCCCCATATATCGCGAGTTTCCAAACTATTTGTCATTTTATCTTTAAGACATTGTTCTAAAATTGTGTTTATCTCTTCACTGTGGATCCATAGAAGGGCACTAAATATATTTTGTTGGTAAAAGTTGGAAATTTAAGGGATTTTGGGGTCAAATAAGCATCAAAGTGCATTTTATGTGCAATTTTCATGTATTCTGTAAAAATAGTAATATTTACAGATAAGTGTTGATATTATTGTCCCAAAGTGTTGAACAGATATTGACAAATGTTTGCTGAACGAAAATTAATGAAATAAATCGTTTCACAAATGTTTTATTTGGTTATTTGTTGAGTAAAAACGATTTTAAAAACTTTTGAATAGCACCGCTGCCAAACATCTCCAAACCATACCCGACAGCACCACTAGACAAGCACAGTCATATGTTATGAGTCTTGATGTGATCATAGATAGGAGGTGATGGGAGATACTCTTTTTTCTTACCTTTTTGCCCAAATTCCCCTATAAAATAATATAGCTCAATGATTTCGAGCAAGGAAATGTAGTAATGTTAATTTAGTCGATATTTTCCAATAATCTAATGAAAATAACAAATAATCATATAATTCATTAAAAATATTGAATTATATAGGATTTAGGGGTCATAAAGCTCATTTAATGTAATTTTTTATTCAAAATAGGGTAACATTTTTCACAGACGACACACATAGAAGATTAAGGGCTTATTCGAAAGGGAGTTTTCCAAGAAATTCAGTGAGAAATGTTTTATAGACGTGAGACATTTCTGTATGTAGTTATTAAGCTCGTTTTGCCCCAATGTCGCAAACATCACAGTTTATCATATTTTTCGTTTTTTATCTTCCAAGTATTGTACTAAAGATGTGTTCTCCTCTTCATTATAGATCCATACATAGCACTATACATATTTTGTTGGTAAAAGTTTGAAATTTAAGGGATTTTGGGGTCAAATAAGTATTAAATTGCACCTTACGTGAACTTTTCATGTATTCTGTAAAAAATAATAATACCCAAGAAATCATTTGCACTATATTACGTCAAATGATCATTTAGGGTTAATATACGGTGGTTTAAAAACATATAAGTATTGAAGTAGCTCTAAATATGGTCAATTTTGGCGAAATCTACAGCATCAATGTTACTCCATCATTTCTTAACCCAGAATTATTGAGCTATAATATTTTATAAGGGGAATTTGTGTGAAACGTCATTAGAAAAGAATATTTCCTATTTACTCCTATCTATTGTCACATCGACTAATATATTTACTCTTATCTAGTTGTGCAAACGGGTATAGTTTGGTAATGATTGGCATCGGCACTTTTCAGAAGCATTTAAAAAATCGTGTTTTACCCAATAAATCACAAAACAAAACACTTGCGACACTAACTTCATTAGTTATTGTTTCGCAAACATTTATCAATATCTGTAGAACATTTTGGGAGAATAATAATAATTTTATTATTTTTTACAGAATATATGAAAAGTTCACGTAAAGTGCAATTTAATACTTATTTGACCCCAAAATCCCTTAAATTTCCAACTTTTACCAACAAAATGTGTATAGTGCTATGTATGGATCTATAATAAAGAGGAGAACACATCTTTATTACAATATTTGGAAGATAAAAAAACGAAAAATATGATAAACTGTGATGTATGCGACATTGGGGCAAAACGAGCTTAATAACTATATACAGAAATGTCTCATGTCTATAAGACATTTCTCACTGAATTTCTTGGAAAACTCCCTTTCGAATAAGCCTTAATCTTCTATGTGTGTCGTCTGTGAAAAATGTTACCCTATTTTGAATAAAAAATTACATTAAATGAGCTGTATGACCCCTAAATCCCATATAATTCAATATTTTTAATGAATTATATGATTATTTGTTATTTTCATTAGATTATTGGAAAATATCGACTAAATTAACATTACTACATTTCCTTGCTCGAAATCATTGAGCTATATTATTTTATAGGGGAATTTGGGCAAAAAGGTAAGAAAAAAGAGTATCTCCCATCACCTCCTATCTATGATCACATCAAGACTCATAACATATGACTATTCTTGTCTAGTAGTGCTATCGGGTATGGTTTGGAAATGTTTGGCATCGGTGCTATTCAAAAGTTTTTAAAAATCGTTTTTTACTCAACAAATAACCAAATAAAACATTTGTGAAACGATTTATTTCATTAATTTTCGTTCAGCAAAACATTTGTCAATATCTGTTCAACACTTTGGGACAATAATATCAACACTTATCTGTAAATATTACTATTTTTTACAGAATACATGAAAATTGCACATAAAATGCACTTTGATGCTTATTTGACCCCAAAATCCCTTAAATTTCCAACTTTTACCAATAAAATATATTTAGTACCCTTCTAAGGATCCACAGTGAAGAGATAAACACAATTTTAGAACATTGTCTTAAAGATAAAATGACAAATAGTTTGGAAACTCGCGATATATGGGGCATTAGGGCAAAACGAGCTCAATAACTACATACAGAAGCGTTCCACGTCCATGAAACAGCACTCACTGAATTCTTTGTAAAATTTCCTTCCGAATAAGCTCTTGATCTCTTCTATAAGTTGTTCGTAGAGAAAGTTATCAATTTTTTCCACCTTTGAAATCGGATTGTGCGATGATTGTTAGATTTTCTAACAATTCTGTACTAAAAACTGGGCTGGGCATATGCGAAAATGCTAGATTGTTATACAAATATTGTATGACACCTTACAGTTTTGCAAGCTTTTCTTTCAATATATGTTTGTGAGCATACATTTCATGTATAAGAATCTAACAATTTTCTTATACAGAATTGTTAGAAAATCTAACAGCCGCTGGTTGGGTGTTTACCAAACGGCATTCAGTCAAATGGCCCAATACCTGTCCGGTATTGGTCCCAGCGGCAACGGCTGCAGCAGTGGTGGATATTTTCGCAACGGTGGCGTCTAAAGAACCATCGATTGATCATCATCAATTGAAGTAGCTCTCAAGGCACAATTTAAACTATGGTGGTTTCTGTTAGTAATGGGAAAGGCGCATTATTGGAAATAAATAGTTTATAATAAAATATATAAATCGGTATATTTCAGGAAAACAATTTTATATAAGAGTTCAAGTTCGTTTATTTGGTAGGCTCAGGCGTGTATAACACTTTACGGAGTCATGGTTCTTTGTGATATATACAATCAATATCATTTTATTTTCAAATTAGTAAGAGAGGGGTAGAAGCCAACGTACTCGTGGTGACTCGAGGTTAGTTTACAATGTTTAAGGATGGACGGGACTTAGGATTCGGGATCAGGGAATTTCGGCTGCTTATCCGCATTTGTCGTAAGGGTCGTCGTGCTCGAGGATTAGTTCGACTGGAAGCATCTTCAGGATGGCCAGAGTAACGTAGATCTACGGAACAGAAAGACAGAGACAGTACAAAAAAAACGTTGCGAAAGAAAAAAAACAATTAGAAAGCCTCGACATCACGCGAATGAAGCCGCGACTTAAGCCCTCACCTCTGAACCACGCTCGCGCAGATACTTTTAGAACTATGCAAAATAGCCACCGTCCAAGTTCGTTGTGTGTCAAAATTTGTTTGCCAGAGTACTCTGAAGAGTACTCTGGTGGACTAATGGGAAAAACTCGTTGCTCGAGAATTGTCTATCATAAACCTCTCCTTCCTATGCGCCCACTTTTGCCAGCGAGTCCGCCGTCTCTCTGCCATAGATTGAGCAGTGAGATGAGACCCAAACAAAGGTAATCTTAAAAGATCTTTCGACCAAAACACGCATCTGCTCTCTTATGTTTGTAAGAACTAAGAAAGTAAGATGCGAGTTTAACAGGTGTTGTGACCTTACCGTATGTGTTCCTACCAAGATTACACCAGTTTTAAACCGTGCCAATCAGCTGATTGCACAGTCAGCCCCAAGTTCTCCTTTCCTTAACAGGTATGACGGCAACGATAAAGACGACAACGACGACGATGATTAGCTTGAATCCATGTATGTAAAATTTGCAGGTTCCGTTCCAGATAGTAAAATTGTCACTTAATTTCACAATAACTACACTTTATTTATTTCAGGTAAAAATTACTTTGCACTACTCCATACTACACTTTATTCAAAAACTATTGATTATATTTTATCGATCTAGCTTATACGATTTCTGAACTAAGACTGATTTCTTATCGGATATTTCTAGGGTACTTATTCAAAGGACGTATGTGATTTTGTAAACAAAGATTCAAACGTCGATTTGTACAATCTGATAGCACTCCACGCAAACCATCACCACAGAAAGGTAGGGAAGCCTTCGGCTACCTGTTGGTGCTGTTGGTTTGCGTGGAGTGCTATCAGATTGTACAAATCGTTTGAATCTTTGTTTACAATATCACATACATCCTGAATAAGTACCCGAGATTTCTTCTCAACATTCGTAAACAAAGACACTATAAAAATTGAAACGACTAACACATACAACATGTAGTATAGGTGGCGACTCACATCTCTCTCATAATGCGGTCTGAGTTGTGTGTGTGTGTACAAACTAACCCCCACTGTCTGGCAGTGATGTTATGGAAGAAAGCTGTCTGTTAACAGTCAAATTTAATCCGGGAGTTAGAAAGTGCTAGCTCTACTGCAGCTCCAGTGACCCATTTCAGAGTGCCTGGTATTTCATGTCCACTCCGAGGTTACTATAACTAACAGTAAGCCCCGCATAAATACATTCAGATATCAAATGGATATATGCAATATATTTATACTTCCGGCATCAAGATTTCTTTCCATGATACATCATAAATATACATCGTTGAACTCAGACCGTATTTAGTAGTTCATACACTAATTTCATATGCGACAATATTATGAATTATTAAACAGATATATTGGAATTAGCTCACCGAATTTCCTTTTGGGGAGGGCAGAGGGAACATTCGTACACGAGTTCGTGACGATACTTCGCTTTTAGGTAGTTTACAAGAAATTATTTGACAGCTTCTAGTTTGACGCGTACCAATTCTTGTCACTTGTCGACAGTTTGCAAGTCATCTGGATAGCGCCATTGGTAGATTACCTATACCGATTCTGTTGCGTAATTGATCGCTTGAATCTGCTCATCCTGCTAGTTCAACCATGTTCAACGCTATGGATTGCTTGAAAAGATAACGCACGTTTGATACCTTGTTACTAGTCCATATGCTGCCCCAAATTTCTGTCCTCGACCGTTTAGATTTTGTCCCCAGTGCTGCCTGGATATTTTGAAATCCGGTTGAGAAGAGTTGTACAATTGGTTATAAGTTTTGATCTCATTTGAAACGCTGATAGAGAGTTGAACGAGGCGCGAGAAATCTTCAATGCATATTTCTGTTCCACTTTGACGAGAAAATTTTGCACCGAAAAATCTCCTGTCACAAAAAAAAACGCGCCCTTTCACGAGCAATGACTACTTTGATCTCCTCTCATAATGCGGTCTGAGTTGACCTAATATGCTTCGATTACTCTTTCACTCGCACAATTTCTGGAGGTTTTTACCTACACATGTATAAACTATCAACAACAGGTTTCATCGACTGACCGGAGTACCTCGATAGAACTAAAACTATCCGAAAAGTTTAAATAACGGTCTACCAACGTCTACCTTACGATCATGCCTTATACACAAACCTTCTGATTTTTTAAATATCAATTTATCCATTTCAAACATGTGCTGTGCTTGGCTAAGTAATTCATAGTTTTGCATTATTTGTTTCTAGAGAGTCTATTTTATAAAATTTTATAATTTAACCTTTTGTCCTTCCGACCTATCGTCCCATCTACTTTTAGTTCATCGTCCTTTCGACTTTTTGTTCTTCCACCTTTTATCATAAATTCTCCACGCT
Source organism: Armigeres subalbatus (assembly GCF_024139115.2). Taxonomy (NCBI): domain Eukaryota; kingdom Metazoa; phylum Arthropoda; class Insecta; order Diptera; family Culicidae; genus Armigeres; species Armigeres subalbatus. The sequence continues at coordinate 357,231,557 of NC_085140.1, read as the reverse complement.
AGTAACGTTTTGAGGATCATGAAGGGGTAGAATTGTTAGTTCAAATCTAGCCTATATTCCGAGATCACCTCTACATCTCCACGATTGTCTTGGGACATGGCATTTCTTAGTTATATGGGATATTTTGTTAATTGATTCGACTAAGATGTGAGATGATCACCGAAATCTCAACAGCAAAACTGTTCGGTGTTTTTCAGATTTTCGGTGGTTTTCACAGTTTTGAAAAATCGCCGAAAATTTTATGAAATATTTACCGAACAAATCTGCTTTTGAGATTTCGGTGAATTGAAGCAAAATTCACCGAAATCTGTGAAATGATTTAAGTGTGTATATTCCATTTTGTTGTCCCATTAGCCCTCAGCGTAGGACCTATTTGTCACCATTATTCGTTTGCCATGTCTTGTGTGAGGTAGGGTGATAATTTGAATATACCCGGCTTGCAGAAACTTTTGGTGAACCAGGGCTGAGGGCTAATGTAAGAACAAAACGGAACAGCACAATACATGTGTCCGAAACGTCAGATGAAAACATAAAACCCCGTTTTTGATCCTAAAAGACTGAAAGCCAACGTAATAAGAGATAACTCACCGGGATTCATTTCTAATGATGATCTATAGGATGGGATTATATTACACAAAGTTAGGAACTTTCTTAGAACAATTAACATTTTTAGCTAATCGAGACAGAATTTACTCTTACGCAGCATCCTGTTCCAGCTCAAGTCAAGGTGTGCTGGGCGTACAAAGAAATAATCCGGAACTCATTACATTTGAAAGAATCATCTCCAACGGTTGTCGATTAAAACTTCACGGAAATCTTTGAAGAAAGATAAATAACACCTCCACAGTTGAAAAGTAATTAGGTGTTATAAATTTCTTGATTCATAGCCACCGACCGACCATCTTGTCTCAGCCCGCATCTGTTTCCCTTTGATTGTCGGATTCCCTTCCCATATCGTTCAGTCACCCATTCAGGTCGGATGACATCTCAACCAACCAATTCCATTGTAGACAGACATTTTCTCCTTCATCATCGTTTTTCTTTTCAACTCAAATCATCACGAAGTAATTGATGCTACTCTGGGGAAGGTGAAACCGAGTAAGACGGGGAAAAATTCTGATTAGCTTGCTTCCATTGAAAAGAATCGTTAACATTTTTCTTTTGTGGGTGTTTGTTTTCAGCTAAAGCATACTTGGAGCTGAGTTGAATCATAGACCACATTTTTAAACCAGTAGTTGTTTCAAACGGTAAAGATGAGCAGTTGATACCATATCATTCTTAATAGTGGTAATGATTATCAGGTTTTATAACGATTTTGCGTTGAAACTTCTTGTGTTCTGAGCTTTCATAAATGTAACGAGCACATTGCGATACCGACCAAACATTCAAATCACGATTTTTTTTTCTTCTGTGTGGTAATAAACAGATCCAAAAGTCTGATAAAAGGTGTATAGTCGTTCTATCAACTTAGATTTATCTGAAGAAACCTCAGAGCTTGCTGAACTTATTATATTAGTATTAAAATTATTTTAGTATGAATTATTTTAGTATGCAAAAATATTCCGCAATCGTTTGCACGACTGAGGAAACAAAGCAAAAAAATCCCCATTAATGTTTCATAAGCTTCCAAATCTTTCAAATTATCTAGGACATGACTGAATCAATCAAAAAAGGATCATTTATGTGAAAATGTCCTACCACAAGTTTATTGAATTGAACTTTCGGATGAGAACGCGTTGTTGGGTAGATAAGTTTTATTTGTGTGGAAATCATATAACTACAGTCATGCACTAAACAAGGGTTACAAAACCCATGGTTGAGTTGCGTCAGTGTAGGGGAAAGCGGTACAAAATCGATACCTAAAAAGTGAAGATGCGTACAAAACCGAAACTAAAGAAAGCATCCCTTGAATGCGATCTGAAAAACCATACTTATTTGATTTTTTATTACGTAAATACATACTAGAAACACTTAAGGTGTACATATTGAGATCAACTCCCTTATACTATTCCGCATCCTATCACATCGGATTGGGAAAAATGGCTACAGGAAAGAAATGACGGAAGTGCTAAATATGGAATTGTTCAACATAAATACAAAATTGCTACATCGAGAACGCAGTACGATGGCGCAATGGGGTGTGAAGATTGGGATGTAGTCCCAATATCTACATTCACGGAGGTCGACGATGGTTGACGAAGCGACTAACGAAGGCCCGAGGAAATCGAATATCAAACAACGTTCTTATGGACACGTTATTTATTTACTTTATTTTGACGTGCGCCACGGGGTTCTGCAATGGTTTTGTATAGGGAGAAACAGGATTCAAAAGGAAGGGAAAGTGTGGCGAGTGCCAAGAGCTGTCTTGATGCCATTAATTTTTTACGATGCCCATGTTTTAGTTCGAGTTATTCCGCAAGGGGTAATAAATTTAGCATTAGCAAACAACGAAAAGTGAGTTGACATGGGAAACGTTTTGGATGATTTTTTTTTCATTAGATTATTCGGTTGTGCTTAGATTAAAAGAAGCAAATCCCAATTTCAAAATGGTCAACTTTATCGTGCTTGCCCTGTTGGAACTCAGCGTTGACTGAAACAAATTATGTTGTATTGAAAGAGTTGAGGGGGTCATTCAAAAATGACGTCCACAGTTTGAGGGGGAGGGGAGTCAAGATTTTGTGACAGTGCGTACACTCGGTATACAAAAAAAACGTGACAGAGGGGGAAGGGGGTGTCTAAAAATCTCAAAAAGTAGTGGACGTCATATTTTATTCACCACTAGTATAGGAAATTTTTGCGGTAACAAATTTATTCCACTTTAATAAATGGAACACATGCAAAAATACCTTCAAGCCAAATTTTTTTTTTTAATTTTTTTTAACCACCCTCTGAATACTCTTCGTGCTTTGGACAAAATTTACACAAATCGGTCATCATTTGGGTGGTGCTAAGCTCTTTAGAAGTAATAAAGAAAATCATTCGATACCCATTTATTGGAAACTAGTCGAGACTGCCCGATCTTGCCCGAATTGTTTTTTTTTTCGACCAAACTGTCAATAACAATAGTTGATTGCAGCGTCGCCTCATGGAAAGGTAGTATCTATTTTTACATTTTGTTTAACTTTCCCAGCTAAATGTTCTAATTTTTCATGTATATCTAGCCCAACATTTCCTTTTCAAATGTTGGGCTAAATTCATCATGAAAAGGTAGAACATTTAGCTGGGAGAGTTAAACAAAATGTAACGTAAATGTAATCTTGTTGCGAGAAACGAGGATTTTCAAGTTATTTCCGGGAACTTAGTATTCTATGCTTCGTCATAGAATTCCAACGAGATGAAAACGCGGCAGACTAACTGTCACAGGCTCGATTGCCTGACAGCATTTTACTAGTTCAGTTCTTGACTACTAGTGGTGTCTACTTGCGTAGATCACTAGATTTGGAATTTCGGTATGCAGTATTAAAGACGAAAGTCTAGAAATGCATCGAACACCAGTCAGAGCAGAACTCTGGCCATTCTTTATTGATCGTACGTTTATATAGATTTCACTTAACAATAGATTGATTATATTAAACCGAAAAAACTATAAACGCCTAGGACTGTATTTACAAATATCGAACGAAATATAAATCTGCTTATTCGGCACTTATTCTATGGCCTACTTCTTACGCTCCGCTCGTGCTGGTTCTACTATACGTTTAACGATAAGAAGCGTGTCACTGCTCAACGCATGTCGAGTTGCTTGCGCCGCCGCATCACGTGCTTACAAACATACCGTACATGTTGTTGTTGCTTTTCCACGACCTACCGCAATCGTTCTACTGTAGTTGGGTTGCTCTTTAATTAATTATGTGTATGGTTTTGGATGTAAGGAAAATGCGTATAGCACATTAGATCAGAAAGCAGCTGTTCTAACGAACGTTCTGAAATCGAGTACCAATAAGTTAATTGAAGAAAAATTTGTATCTTTGAATAACTCGAACAGCTGGTACAATTTAGACCTGTTGCGTCTCAAACGCAAAAGAGATAAATTGTACAAGAGATTTTTGCGAAGACGTAGTCATAATAATTGGAATAGGTACAAGATCGCGCGGAACACATATTCACAATCGTTGAAAACAACGCGTTGTGAATATATTCAGAGGAAAATTGATCAGCATCAGAATAACAGCAGGGAGTTATGGAAAATTTTAAAATCTTTGTTAAAACCCAATTGTTCCAAGCCGCGGTCCATAACTTTCAATGGCACAATAGAACAGTCGGAACAAACAATTGCTTGTAATTTCAATAGATATTTCATCGATAGTGTTTTATCAATCAATCAATCTATTGATTTGGTTGATGAACCCGATGAAATTAAACAGCCGGTTAATAGTAGATGTAGGTTCGAGTGTTTTCGCCCAATTACAATTGATGAACTTAAAACATATGCTTTTCATTAGGTAAAACGGCTGGAGTTGATAACGTTAACGCTAGAGTTCTACAAGATTGTTTTCATGTCATTGGACACAAACTGCTGGACCTCATAAATGAATCACTGAGAACCGGGCACGTGCCGCAGGTATGGAAGGAATCTCTTGTGATTCCTATTCAAAAAGTTGCTGGAACGATTAAAGCCGAAGAGTTTCGTCCCATCAACATGTTGCAATATTAGAACTTGTTGTCAAAGGCCAGTTAGTTACATATTTGAATAGTAATAACTTGCTAATACAAGAACAATCGGGATATCGAGAAGGACATTCTTGTGAAACCGCATTGAACTTGGTGTTAGCCAAATGGAAAGAGAACATGGAGCGTAAAGATACTATCATTGCTGTATTTTTGGATCTTAAACGCGCATTTGAGACAATTTCTAGGCCCTTATTGTTGAAAAAAATAGCGCTTTGGAATTTCGGGTTCTGCATATGAATGGTTTAGAAGCTATTTGTCTGACAGAACTCAAAAGACTGCTTTTAATGATTGTGTTTCAAATCCTATGGAAAATAATCTTGGTGTTCCACAAGGAAGTGTATTAGGGCCCGTTTTATTTATTATGTATATTAATGACATGGGACGGGTTTTACGATTTTGTAATATTAATCTATTCGCGGATGACACCGTATTATTCATTGCAGCTAGAACTATCGAAGATGCAGTTTCACGCTTGAATACAGATTTGTGTTCTTTAAGAATGTGAATGTAAGCAAAAATAAATACATGGTAATTTCGCAAAATCGGGTCATTGCTAATGTTTCCGTTAAAAATTGATCAACACTTGATCGCGTTCGGGAAATTAAATATTTTGGGCGTGATTATTGATGATAAATTGTAATTTGATTCTCATATCAACAATGTCATCAAGAAAATAGCCAAGAAGTATGGAATTTTATGTCGATTAAAAAACGAATTAAATGTTGCGAGTAAAATACAGTTGTTAAAGTCAATCATCTCTCCACACTTGGACTTTTGTGCTTCCATTTTATTTCTAGCTAATGAAACACAAATATCGAGGTTACAGCGTTTGCAGAATAAAGTAATGCGTTTGATTTTAAGATGCAATAGATTCACTTCCTCCTCCTTTTTGTTGGACGCTTTACAATGGTTATCAGTGAAGCAGAGAATTGTTTATTTGACTATGGTGTTCGTTTTTAAAATAATAAATAGATTGCTGCCACGATATTTGTGTAATCGAATTGAAAGAGGAAGTGACATTCATGGATATAATACTAGAAACGCGGAAGAAATAAGAACACCTTATTTTTTGCATGGTGCTTCACAAAATTCATTGTTTTATAAAGGAATAAATGTTTTCAATTCGATGCCTGCACACATCAAGCGTGCAAGTACACTATCACACTTCAAGAGACTTTGCATTTCACACGTGAAAACTGTTTTTTAAACAGCTATTTATTTAAGTTTTTATTATTGACTAATTGTGTATCTTGACGAAGTTTGTGATAACGGATATTTTTGTTTGGACGAATGTAAATGATTTGTTATTTCATTAGGGCGCTTATAGACTATATTGTTCGCTTCGATGATGATGATGGTATTTTATTTGTTGATGTGTTTTAACTTTTATTCTTTATGTGTAGTCTACGAAAGTTTGAGAATCGCGCGCGTAATACAGGTATAAATGACTTTTTGTATTTATCACTACAATTTGAAATATTTGAAACTGTTTGAAAGATACTACAGAAAAGTAGGGAGCTCTCAGATAGAACGCGATTTTCTCGAAACTTTTGGTATATACGGAGAGGTAACACAAGTTTTGAATGTTGTCGAGCTTTGTACAGTAAATTGATTGGTACTAGCGAGAATGGTTTGAGTACGCGCTTCCTGACGAAACTTTTGGCATCATGCGAGAGGTATCACAAGTTTTGTATTTGTATCGGACTCGCTGTACCACTGATGATGCTTGCGAACATCTGCAGTAGAACTCAACGGTTCTTTTTACTTATTTATATTTTTTGCTGGAAAGCGATGATAATTTGTATTGTTGTTTATATCTGTGAAAATAATCGGATCGTTTATTGTTTTGCAGAATCTGATTAAATTGATCACAATTAAATATCTTAAAGATAAATCGTCTAGCTCAAACCTTTGTAGGGGTATGTGGCGGGACCATCATCATCATCATCATCAAAATGTTAAAATACTACGTTCCCATGGGAACGTGCATGAGTATTGAAGAAAGCTCGAACAGAAATCGTAACAGCCAAGAGTTATTCCTCCCAGATTTTTTGTCTACATATAAGGCCGATACAAATATTTAAAAACTATTCTGTCTCTCCCCCCCTTGGATTTTTTTGCCCAAAAATAATATTTTGAAGGGGCAACAAAATAAAATTCGGATAGTTTTGAGAATTTTCAAAACATTCTTTAACAAATCCGAGGAGTTGTTTAATTTTATTTTTTATTTTTATTTTTTTTTATTTTTTTTATTTTTTATTATTCCCCCTTCGCCTCCTTTGACCTTCCGAAAACCAATAGGACAAAATGTCAATTAAATATTTGTAACGGCCTAATTTGTATTTTATCTATGTATGAAGCTATATATGAAGACGAGTAACCGAATCGATATAGACGATGAAGACGAGGAACCGAACGAATTGATTAGTAAGGAAATCCTGCAAATCGGTCCATCCGTTGCCTCAAATGAAATGCAAATTATTTTTATATATAGAGATAAAGGAGAAATAGTGTGGATTAAATCGTGTTCTATTGCAGAATAACTTCGTGTCATAATAGAGAGATAGAAAAAAATAACAGGAATGATGAGAAAATACACACCCCATACCACATCCATTAAGTCTAACCATCATCAAATAAACTGATAATCGATTCCCATTGGATTGAACATGGTGCTCTCTGTACGCAATGATCAGCGACCCACGTACTGATGCAATGGTCCCGATGACGACTAGAAACTAGCGTCGACTGCATTCAGACGCGAATAATCTGGTAATCATAGTGTCATACCAGGTGTGCACGTTGATAGGCGAGGTTGGTCTGCCTACATTGCAATGCATTGCGTGAATCTTCAAATACGGCTTATGAATAACTTTATATAATAACTGAAAAGTCAATTTAGTATGAAATTCAACAGCGCTGCATGTAAGTTAGACTATCAGTTGGGTGTGATGTTTAAGTATCTGTGAGTTTTTTAAAGGAACCAACTTCTATGAAGCGGCTCGTAATGTTAAAATAATTATATTAATAGTTTTAATTTTGAGCTCACTCGCATTTGGGCATACTGTCATATTGAAAAGAAAAACAATGTTTCTCAAGTTGATTCCTTTTTAGTTGTGGAATCACATAATGTTAGTTGTGGCAAGTAAATTTAAAAAGGCACTCCATACAAACGCCATGACCAACCAGAAGGTGAACGAGTAGTCCCAGATGGCCGATGATGTGATGCATTGCGAGCGCCAGCTAGGACGGTTCTACCGTTTGTTACAATGATTGCTTTGAAATAAAATTCACTGAATTGATCCCCCGTCAATCATCGTTCGTAAACTGCAAATATTAGTTTCCAAAAACATAAATGGCATAAACAGAAACCAAGAAAAAAAAAGTTAAAATCAGGCTCCAACAATATGAATGGATGCTTTGAGGTTAATTTATCAGCCATCGTCTAGCCAACCCTGCGCATGCAAACAATTACGAACAAAAAACACAATAAATTGTCTGCTTCTTCTGCAATTATTGTGACAAGAAATTTGAGACCCATGCATTCCATAAACTAAGCTCTTAAATCGTAGCACAGTAATACTTGTGACACATATATGATACCAATATCACTGTACAGCATAAAATCATATGTCTGTCACCCAGAATCACGCTGGTATCACGATAGCACGATGATTTCCGTACCCCGTAAACAGAACATAATTTGTTGTTTGAAATGTCAAATACGCCGTTTGACATATGAAATAAAAACAAACATTTGCAAGCTGACTGAGTAAAAATCGTTTTTCTGCAATTCCGGATGATATTTTTCACAACATTGGCAAAATAATTATTCGTACTACAATTATGCTCTGAAGATGTCTTCCTATTGATTTTGCCAGTTCTTGGGTTGTTTCCGGGAAGATCTACCGTCACTGAATTAGAATTAAAGTTATTTCTGAGTACAAACTCATTATACTTTAGTTTGTCTTGTAATAGTATATTTTGCATAGCAAGATTTTCCGAAGAAAAGTGGATGAACGGATTCTGTTGCTTTGCTGAGGAAATAAACGACGTGCAACAAAGGCGGTTAAATGGTGATTCCCTAGCTGTTTTATGAACGATAGCTGACTTCCGTCTCTTGGTAAGGACGGTAGGGCCGATCAGATTAAATCAAAACGACGAGAGACTTGTGACAACAGCGGTGCACGTTAGGAGTATGATGCCACACAGGAGGACTATGGAAGCGCAGTATGAGTTGGAGTATATTCCTTATCGGGTGAGATCATTCTAATTTTCCTAATTACTATATTCATCGAGCGATTTTTTAGTGTTGCTCTGGGCGGGTGACCTGTGGACCATCTGCAAATTGGTAGATTTGCGTTTTTGCTCGCAGGCCTAATTATAGACCCATATATTTACTGGTACTCATATAATCATATTTTTTTAAATTTTTCATATATAAATTCTCATTTTTTTTAAACCTACTCTGTACTAGGAAATATTCCCAAAAAAAAAATTTCATTGCCGCGTCGCAGCTTAGTGTTTACTGAGAAGTTTCTAAGCCAGGTTACCATTTTTTCATTCATGAGACTTTCAAGGAAGTCGAGAGGATTTCAAGCCGAAATATTTCTAGATCGGAATGGGATTTGAGCCCAGCCACCCTCAGCATGGTTTTGCCTTTGTAGCCGCGCGTCTTACCGTTCGGCTAAGGAATTTCCCATTATCACTTACCTTTAATATATTTTTAAATATTTTTATATTCTTGCTCATTTTGATATTATCATTTCAATATTTATTTATATGATTAGTTTATGGCGTTTTGGCGCCCCTAACTAATCCAACTATTTTCAGGATGCTTTGTTTGTACTTACTGCGTATGAACTCAGATTGAAATTGACTAAATAACTACATCTCGTGTTTTTTTAATCATATTTTATATAATTATTTACCAATCTTGTTTTGCATAGAAGTGATTTAGCCGCGCCGGATCAAAGACAACTAGGTACATGCTCTGCACGCTATTTATTTTTGGGCGAGAAAGTTATTCCTGAGGACGAAATCAAATTTAGTCGAGAATGATTGGAAAAATATCGTCAAGGATTGGATTTTTTCTGCAGTAGTGAGAGCAAATGGGATCACTAATTTTACGTAAGTGGCATATTCCTATCCGGACTCTCAGGTAAGATTTATCATTTTTATTTATTTAAATTTATTGGAATTTCCAATCCTCAATATGTTCTTGGGACCTTCAATTTCTCTTACATGGTATCATCATATCTCGGGTGCTTATTCGGGGGACGTGTGTGATTTTGTGGACGGGGATTCGAGCGTCGATTTGTCATTTGTCCAGTCTGGTGGCATTCCCGCGCAGACCGTCACCGCCGACAGGTAGGGGAAGCCTTCGGCTACCTGTTAGTGGTGTTGGTTTGCGTGGGAGTGCCATCGGATTGGACGGGTCGACGTTTGAGTATTTGTTTGCAGGGTCGCATGCGTCCTTTTGAGTGGGTAACCGAGATATGCATTCCAGGGTTGTGACTAAGTTTACACAACTGCATAAATTACTTGTTTGTGATAAAGTGAAAATTAGTTTCGTATCCAGCCATGATTCTCCAGCAAGCAGAGCGATCGGCCGATCATCGACATTTAGTTTTGCTTTGTGCGGAAAGCAAAAAGATCGGCTGGTCACCGAAAATTTGTTCTGCTTTGTGCGGGTGGGTAAATTTATGAGTAAGTGACAATAAGTTTTTTGTTCAATCGTGATTCTCCAGCAAGCAGAGTGATCGGCCGGTCCTCGAAATTTAGTTCTGCTTTATGCGGAAAGCAAAACGATCGGCCGGTCATCGAAATTTTGTGCTGCTTTGTGCGGGTGAGTAAGTTAATCAGAAAGTGAAAATTAAGTTCGCATTTCAAAAAAAGCGCTGTTTAAAATTAAACTACACGCTATACACGGCAGACCGTTTACCAAAACGAACCATGCCACACTCCCTACCCCATATATCCAACATCCCAGTGATTTCTCGTGGAAGTGCAGATGACTCGTCGGCTTCTATCAAAGCGAGTATCACGTCAACAATTTCCTACCTATTCCTCAATTGACCTGCATTCGGACACGGCCGGCGCTGGTATTGCTTATTTTAGGTCACCAGTTCTTACATTGAAGATGATGTTAGTCCCAAACTTCATCTGTTGGTTCTCTGTGCAATTACAGCTGACCTGGCAATAACGGAGTAGCAACCGTGGGCGGTCAATCATGCTCATGCTCATGCTCATGTTTCCGGGAAGATCTACCGTCACTTTTGCATGATATTCTATGGTTTAAGTTCTGTATCGTGGGATTTCGAACATTTTGTGCAAGGATCCCATGGGTTTTAATTGGAATGAGGTCTGGGGATTGGAAAGGATGTGGGGTTTTTGATTTGCCATTAGTCAGCAACTATTTTTTTATATGGGAAGAATGTTTTGTACCGTTGTTTTGGATAAATTTAAAATTGGATCTATGACTCAATTGAACGGTGCTGGCTTTATCCTACAAAATGTCCAAATGATGATTAAACGATCAGTGCCGTTTGCACTGAAATCACCCCAAACCATAGAATAGAGTGGTTAACGTCCGCAGAAATAATTGCCCTGCGGAATATTTGCAAGAACTCGCATATTTCTGCTAAAATACCTATACGAAGAATTAGAAAACTATGACGTTTTCATATCGATAAATGAACTGCTGACCCATATTCACAATTTATTTAAAAAAATATGGGTAAATATTGTGTAATACTCTGTACTCATAAAAAATACAGAACAGTTTATGATTTCTATACATTTCGATGAAGAATATAGTTTTGGAAAGTGGTAGAATCAGTTTCAAAACAAACTGTCAAATAGATACAACGGTGAAAAAAGATGTATGTCATCTTGCCACTGTACGCGTACAGCGTGATACGAAAATCATTGTGCGGAAATCATATGTCTGTCGATAGTATAACAGGACCAGCAGACAGTTAAATTTCCTTAATGTCGCCAGCATTGACCAGCCCTAATGGTTTCTGTCTGCACTGCTGCTTCTGCTGCTGCCACTAAGAAGTGTCCGCTTACCATCCTCATGGTTGCTTTCGGGTTTGCTTTCTCCTATCCTAAACCCTGAAGGCGGAGAGCAAAATAAGCAAGCCAAAAAGGCATTTCGCAGAACCCTAAGGCACCTTAAATCATTGTAACCTACATTACCAACAGCAGCAGCTGATTCTACTGGAAGATATATAGACTAGGACATTAATCCTGGACTGCGGATCGATTTTACAGAGCCCGCATATGCATTGCCATTGCACACCGTACAACCAACGAAATATGTTAAAGATTTAAATTCTCCGAATGATCAGTTTACTAACTCTGTTGATTCAGCCAAGAAAATATGCTCGAAAAAACTAAAACAAGTAAACATCATGAATATAAACTGTTCCAGAACTTATAAGCACACTATGCATCGATTGTTTCGAGAAAGACATCATCACCGCTAGGTGGAATTATCTGGGTTTTCCACAATAAAAATCAAAATTTGAAACAAAATATCAATCTATCAAGAAAATAACATTAATTATCACACAATTATAGGTAGGTACGAGCTTAATTTTTTTTGTCGTTATATTTGTTTTGAGTGCTTTTCAGCAGCTTGCTGTGAGTTCAAAAATTAATGTTGATCTCATTTTTCAAATTTTGGTGAATAATAAATGAAAATTCATCCGAAGATTATATCATTCAATCTGTGGGTATACAACAGTAAAGCACATGTGAAGATTGGACAAATCAAGCATCCGAAAGATATTCAATTTGCAAAAAAGAGCTAACCGCGGTGGAGGTTGGTACTTGGATTCTGATGGCTTTTCCGCAAACGTGACCTTTAAGTGGTCTTGTTGTGTAGGGGTTATCACGCCTATCTAGAGAGTAGGAGGTTGAGGGTTCGAGTCCCTCCAAGACACGTGGATTTTTTTTCCGCAAATTTCATATCAATTTGTCCATTTTCGAAACATGCGCTGTGCATATACACAGCCAAGATATTTAACAAAAAAGGAAATATTATTTTATTCATTTCATGAAAATTGTTGAACTGATCAATGTTCTCCCGGATTACGGTAGCTATAAATTCTGAATATAATTTGGATTTTACCCCATTTTCAAATGATTATCTAGATTTAATAAGGCCGAATCTTTGCGTTTTCTCAACTTCTTTCTCACAAGTAAAATAATGAGCGCAATGGATCGTGCTCGTGATCGGGTGGTGGCCGATCAATGAAAGAATGTGCAGGTTGAGGATCAAAGGCCGGTTCTTCAACTTCAGCATAATCAACGTCCATAGCCCACACTCCGGAAGCACTGATGATGATAAGGACGCATTCTACGCGCAGCTGGAACGTGAGTACGATAGCTTCCCAAACCACGACGTCAAAATCATCATAGGAGATTTGAACGCCAAGATTGGCCAAGGGGAGGCGTTTAGACCGACTAAGTAGTTCAGCGCTCACCGGCTGACGAACGAAAACGGCATACGACTAAATGATTTCGCCGCCTCCAAGAATATGGCCATTCGCAGCACCTACTTCCAACACAGCCTCCCGTATCGGTACATCTGGAGATCACCACTGCAGACAGAATCACAAATCGACCACGTTCTGATTGATGGCCGGCACTTCTCAGACATTATCGACGTCAGGACATATCATAGCGCTAACATCGTATTATTTTATTTATTCAGACTAAGGCCGAAGTGGCCTGTGCGGTATATAAGAGTCTTCTCCATTCGGCTCGGTCCATGGCTACACGTCGCGATCGGAGCGTCTTGCGGAGTCCAAAGTACGTACGATTTCCAGCCACTATGCGTCTCAGAATTTCTCTGCTGGTGTCATTTTCGGCAGTCACCAGTGAGCCCAAGTACACAAATTCTTCTACCACCTCGATTTCGTCACCACCGATGCAAACTCGCGGTGGGTGGCTCACATTGTCGTCTCTTGAACCTCTTCCTATCATGTACTTTGTCTTCGACGTATTGATGACTAGTCTGATCCGCTTAGCTTCCCACTTCAGTCTGATGTAGGCTTCCTCCATCTTCTCAAAGTTACGTGCCATAATATCTATGTCGTTGGTGTAGCCAAATAGCTGAACGGACTTATTGAAAATTGCACCACTCGTTTTAATCCCTGCTCTTCGTAGTACCCCTTCCAAAGTGATGTTGATTAACAGACACGAAAGACCATCACCTTGCCGTAACCCTCTGCGCGTTTCGAAGAGACTCGAGAATGTCCCTGAAACTTGAACTACGCACATCACCCGATCCATCGTCGCTTTGATCAACCGTGTCAGTTTATCTGGAAATCCGTGTTCGTGCATTAGCTGCCATAGCTGGTCCCGATCGATTGTATCATATGCGGCTTTGAAGTCGATGAATAGATTTTGTGTGGGAACGTTGCATTCGCAGCATTTCTGCAGTACTTGGCGAATGGCGAACACTTGGTCCGTGGTGGAGCGTTCGCCCATAAAACCCGCCTGGTACTGCCCCACGAACTCCCTTGTAAATGGTGCTAGTCGACGGAATAAAATTTGGGAGAGTATCTTGTAGGGGGCGTTCAGCAATGTGATTGCGCGGTAGTTGCTACAATCTAGCTTATCGCCCTTTTTGTAGATGGGACACACGACACCTTCCATCCACTCCTGCGGCAAAACTTCCTCCTCCCAAATCTTGGTAATGACCCAGTGTAGCGCTCTAGCCAGTGCCTCACCACCGTGTTTTATTAGCTCTCCTGGTAGTTAGTCTGGGGGCCTGGGGGCTTTGTTGTTCTTCAGCCGGCCAATCTCCTCCTGGATTTCCTGGAGATCCGGAGCCGGTAAAATTATGTCCTGCGCGCGTTCTCCCAGGTCCATCACCATACCGCCATCTTCGTCTGCCACATCGCCATTCAAGTGTTCTTCGTAGTGCTGCCGCCACCTTTGGATCACCTCACGCTCGTTCGTAAGAAGGTTCCCGTTTATGTCCTTGCACATATCAGGCTGTGGCACGTGGCCCTTACGTGAACGGTTTAACTTCTCATAGAACTTTCGTGTGTTATTAGCGCGGTACAGTTGCTCCGTCTCTTCACGGTCTCGATCTTCTTGCTGGCGCTTTTTCCTCCGGAAAATCGAGTTTTGTCTGTTCCGCGCCTGTTTATATCGTGCCTCGTTCGCCCTCGTGCGGTGTTGCAGCAATCTCGCCCATGCTGCATTCTTCTCTTCTACTAACTGCTCACATTCGCCGTCATACCAGTCGTTTCTCTGATCCGGGGGCACCGTGCCAAGTGCAGCGGTTGCGGTGCTACCAATGGCGGATCGAATATCTTTCCAGCCATCTTCAAGAGACGCTGCGCCTAGCTGCTCTTCCGTTGGAAGTGCCATTTCGACTCGACTTGGAAGTGCTAACATCGACTCTGGCCAAAACATCGACTCTGGCCACCGCCGCGGTACGACCTAGCAATTGAAGCGATTGAAGCAACCTGATGTCGCCACTGCATACGCGCAGTATCTCGAGGCAGCGTTGAGGAAGCGGAGACAGCAGACCCGCCTTTTTCAGGAGAAGAAACGCCGCCTGGAAGAAGCGGAGTGCGAGGAGATGGAACAGCTTTGCCGTTCTCAAGAAACACGCAAGTTCTATCGGAAGCTCAACGCATCCCGCAATGGCTTCATGTGACGAGCCGAAATGTGCAGGGATAAGGATGGGAAGCAGCACTACGATGGAAACCAACCAGTCTCCACTATGAGAGAAGTTAAGGATGCCATCCAACAGCTAAAGGCCAATAGAGCAGCTGGAAAGAATGGTATCGGAGCTGAGCTCATCAAGATGGGCCCGGAAAAGCTAGCTACTTGCTTGAGCTTGACCTTGATTGACTGCTCGTAGTTGCTACTCCATTATGACCAGATCAGCTGTTCTTGGACAGGGAACCAACAGATGTTTGCTTGGGACTAGCACACATCTTCAATGTACAAGTACTGGTGATCTCATTTGCTAGGTCATACTGGCGCCTGCCACGTCAGAAAGCAAGTCAATGTAGGGTAGGGGAGGAAATGATGATGCAATCACTCGCCCACTACAAGCCGAATATACCTCTGCACTTGCCACGAGTTCATGCGGAATTTGTTGGAATTTTTGGGTTAGATTCGAGAGGCAGAGGTCCGTCTTGGTTAACGAGCTGCCAATGTGATAGATAGGAGAAAGCAACTGATGGAATTTCTAATTGGATTAGGAAACGAGCTTTATAATTCATTTCCAGTTCTAGCGATTGCTAGAGCATGAAAAATATAGAGAAAGATACAAAGTAGGAGAATGGAACGCACCTAGGAACCCACGACCTCCTGCGTATGAGGCAGAAGCAGTAGCCATATGACTACCAAGCCCGCTTTATCAAGATGGGCCCGGAAAAGCTAGCAACTTGTTTGTACAAACTGATAGTCAGAATCAGAAACTGAACATCTACCGGAGGAGTGTAAGGAAGGGGTTATATGCCCCATCTACAAGAAAGGCGACAAGCTGGAGTTTGAGAACTTTCGGGCGATCACCATCCTTAATGCCGCCTACAAAGTGATATACCAGATCATCTTCCGACGTCTGTCACCATTATTGAATAAGTTCGTAGGAAGTTATCAAGCCAGCTTCGTTGACGGCCGCTCGACAACGGCCCAGATCTTTACTGTACGGCAAATCCTTCAAAATTGCCGTGAATACCAGCTCCCAACGCATCATCTGTTATTTGATTTCAAGGCGGCATACGACAGTATAGACCGCGTAGAGCTATGAAAAATTATGGACGAAAACAGCTTCCCTGGGAAGCTTACCACACTGATCAAAGCAACGGTGTTTGGTGTGCAAAACTGTGTGAAGTTTTGGGCGAGCACTCCAGTTCGTTCGAATCGCCCAGAGAACTAAAACAAGGTGATGAACTTTCGTGCCTGTTTTTCAACATTGAGCTGGAAGATGTCATGCGGAGAGCCGGTTGTAACAACCAGGGTTCGATTTTCAACAGATACAGTCTATTTATTTGTGTGGCGGATGACATGGACATAGTCGGCCGAACATTTGCAAAGGTGGAAGAGCTGTACACCCGCCTAAAACTGAAGCAACAAAAGTTGGATTGATAGTGAATGCATCGAAGACAAAGTACATGCTAATGGGCGAAACATAGCGCAAAAGGGCCCGCCTGGGAAGCAGTGTAACGATAGAATAGATGGGGATACTTTTGAGGTGGTCGATGAATTCGTCTACCTTGGATCCTTGCTAACGGCTGATAATAATTGTAAAATACGAAGGCGCATCATCTGTGGAAGTCGGGCCTACTACGGGCTCCAGAAGAAACTGCGGTCAAAAAGATTCGCCACCGCACCAAATGTGCCATGTACAAGACGCTGATAAGACTAGTAGTCCTCTACGGACATGAAGCATGGACAATAGGGTGGTTCAAAAAATCGATTTTGCTCCACAGTACTCATCTGATTCTTTACCATGTTCTGAGTGTCCTCTGAAAATTTGAGCTCATTTGGATTAAAACTGATTTAGCACAAGCCGTTTCAAGTTTGCATGCAAATTAGTATGGGAAAATTTATTTTTTCATTATACTGCTAATGACGTTCCCACATTAAGCGCAGGTTTAAAGCATAGCTGAAAGGAATACTCAACAGCTTTCACCAAACGAAAATCGCATGTTGATTAATCACCCTAATAATTAGTAATCGATTTTAAGACAGGTTGCGAATCTTTAGTTTAGAATCGTTAAACGTCTTTGAGGGCATCACTGAAATGTGCAGTACAACATAGTAGCCTGAATTTGTGTGTGCTATCTTTCGCGCCACGAGAGGCAATGTTGCCTGTTGATGAGTTATGCAATTAGCTCCAGAAAACTACGGTATAGATTAAAATCGATTACTAATTACTGGGGCGATTAATTAACATGCGATTTTCGTTGGGTGAAAGCTGTTGAGTATTCCTTTTAGCTAATGTAGTTTTCTTTTAACCTGCGCTTAATGGGGTAGCGTCATTAACAGCATAATGAAAAAGTAAATTCCCCCATACTAATTTGCATGCAATCTTAAAACGGCTTGTGCTAAATCAGTTTTTATCCAAATGAGCTCAAATTTTCAGAGGACACTCAGAACATGGTAAAGAATCAGATGAGCACTGTGGAGCAAAATCGATTTTTTGAACCACCCTGATGGACAATGCTCAAGGAGGACTTGCAAGCATTCAGAGTATTCGAGAGACGGGTGCTTAGGACCATCTTTGGCGGTGTGCAAGAAGACGGTGTGTGACGGCGAAGAATAAACCACGAGCTCGCCCAGCTCTACGGCGAACCCAGTATCCAGAAGGTAGCTAAAGCCGGAAGGGTACGATGGGCAGGACATGTTGCAAGAATGCCGGACAACAACCCTGCAAAGATGGTGTTCGCTTCCGATCCGGCAGGTACGAGACGGCGTGGAGCGCAGCAAGCGGCAGCAAAACGACTTAGCGTGTGTGGGGCGTATTCGAGGATGGAGAGATGTATTGTGGCGTCTAATTGTTTATTCAGTGTTATCTGTTTAGATGTAAACTAAATAAATGAATGAACGAAGCATGAAACAGTCGAACCCACGACCAAATGGGCATGGGATGTTGGTCAAGAATCTGATCCATGAAACACATTCAAGACTCTAGATATCTTTAATTATGATTTTTCAAGAGAAAAATATAACCATTGTGAACGACTTACCAGTTACGGAAATGTAAATGATATTTTAACTAATTTCATATCTTTCCGAACCTGAGAAGATCAGAGATGAATGCCAATGGTAGGTCACAAAAGGCAACAAAAATTAATTACGAAACGTATAAGAGCTAGGCGCTCCTTTTCCCGCTGGAATTGAAAATAATAATTTCCTTCAGCTTGCATCCCACACCTCGCCAGATTCAACGGTGAACGGAAGGTAGCAGGGGTTTGTTGCTTTTCCACTTAATGCGAGAAACCGTTTATATTTAATTTATGACTAAAATATAAATTTGACGAAGAAAGTGCAAACAAGGGAGCAGTTATTGCCTGCTGATATTGCGTGGTATTTTGGGGAGAGAAATAAGATATCTTCATGCCGCCGAAGTTACAGAACAAAGTAAGGAAAACATTTCTTTTTATTTAGCTGTCACTGGACAAAAGCGATTTAAAACACAGAGACAGCCAGTTCTAGTTTCGTCTGTTTGGGAGTTTTTTTTTTCAATCTGTTGAATCATGTGTACATCTGCGTTCGTAAAACGAAATAATCGCAAGCGAATTTGGCTTTGCTTTTTATTTTTGAACAACCAATCGATGAAAAGGAAAATTAAAACTAATCATGTCATTATTTATAAGACGGAGCAAACCTATGCGCATCCGCCGGGAATGCTAATTTTTCGATCGAATGATGATTACCATAACCAGCTAATCTAAGTCGTTGAAAATTGTCTGCAATCATCTGGTTTGCTCAGCTTCCTTTGGCGTGAGTTGCGTAAACATAAAATGCCTATGAACTGGTTACACTTCGCTAAGCTCAATTTCGGGATTTCCCAGATACAAATACGTTCTACCTGATTAGATCAGTGGATGGGTGGTGATCGAAGCTTAGTGCCTGTGCAACGGATGAGAGAATTCAAGTCAATTGCAATGATTATTTTTTGATCATTGGTAATTTGATTGGCAGAACATGAATGTGTTGCTGATAGGAAATAATTTGGGAAATTTAATTTCAATTATAAACTTATTTTATACAATTTTGTTCAACTCTCCGAGTGAAATTGGTGGCAATTTGGTTACTTAATATTACGTTCGATTTGACTGCTACCCGAAATACTGTAACTGATTATCAGATGGTTCCAAGTTTGCCTAAATCAGAGCATACATAAGCTAGATTATGGAAAACTAACTTTGCAAATATAACGTCATTAAATTTCATTATTATTAAACATCATTAAACATAAATTTGCGAATCACTTTTCAAAGGTCTAGGCAAGTGTTTCAATAATTAAATAATTAAAAGCTTCAAACCCTAACACTGATCAATACAATGTTAGAATTAATGTAAGAATTAATTGAAATAAAATTGACAGAACCCAGTTTTATTCATTTTTGCAAAATAATTCCATTAAAACTGACTCCTGTTGCCTTATTTTGCCTCTACTGATGGAAGGGAGATACCTAGCTGCGATATGTTGATCCTTTTATCTACTTGAGCTTTTGGGTTATTTTTTCATTGACGTACCAGGCACCAAGCTATGAATGCGTAGCTATGTATAAATCATGGAATGAAAGTGGAAAGATCACTGCGTCAATAGGTATATCGAGTTCTCATTGAGCTATAAGTTACATTTGAATTTTAATTGGTGTTACATCTATCATCTTCCAGCAAGGAAAATCAAATTCCGATACAGAGACAGCAAGTCTTTCAGCCAGGCTGAAAGTCTCTTTAATAACGATGACAATTATCGCTGCACGCTGTTTTGGCGTCTCTAGTTCCCAATAATATTATTCTAGCCGCAAGACTATATACAAATATATGAAATTAAAACATCTGCATCCAGATTGCAGGAATGCATACGGTGTCGTTATTCAAATTATTCGCTTTTTTTTTCTCGTCGTTCATGATCCGGGCAAAGGCTATGCATTGGTGTAAATTTTTAACAAATTTCATACATCATTATCGCACTTATCCCATTTGGTGCTAATCCACAACGTCGCCACGCAATCACCACGTGGCAAACAGCAATGGGATCTGGCTCAACTTTCCCTCCGGTGTTCGTTATCTGGTGATGAGGAGGGTAAAATTCTGATTTATTTATATGATTTTCGATGAAGTATGCTTTACCCCAAAGAACCCCCGCAATGACTTGGATTGGGTGTACGCTTTTCATTCCGTTGTGTCGCTGAACAAGCGCTGCGGATTGAATTCAACCTAAAAATTTGGTTGCGGTGAAAGCAATTTGCTTTAATAGAAAATAAATCATTATCCTCGCATCTGGTTGGGGAGTGTCTGGAACACCCACCGTTACTGTTTGGCTCCGAATCATAAGTTTATGGGTGACAACTGCTCGTTTCCGATGGAATGTGATCTAAAAACGATGAGGGTGACTGGGCAAGAGGCTGAAATGTGACACACCTCATTGGAAACTACTGAAGCATGGTGCGTAGAAAACGAGCCTGCGTGTAAGCCGGAAGCGTCAGAAGGAAACTGAAATTTCGGAAAGGATCCTGTGCTTTTAACAAATTGCCCTTAATCACTCGGGCGCAACCTACGGTAGTTTGTTAATAGTTGAGGGTGTTATGTTTACAAATGTGGCACGAGCTAGAAAGATAAATTGTCACGCTAGGCATTAAAGCGGAGAATATCGGCGATACAAAAATAAACATCGTTACCTTTCTCGTCCACTAAGTAAAGGTGAAGGAAATATGATCAGTCTAAAAAAAAAATTTGGATATGAAACATGAAGCCTCAGATTTCTGAGAACTTCATCAATTTCTACAGCAGAACTGTTCGATAATTATTCCTATAAGTTTTTTTGATTTTTCAATGGCAAAATTACTAACTATTTTAAACAATTCCTATATCTAATAGGTTTTCAACCGAGTGGTGTAAATAAAGGGCGACTTCAAAGATCTCCATCCTGAACGATGTCCAGCTATCGCCCTAACCTTTTGCTAAATTAAGATACGGCCGACTATTTAAAAAAAAAATTATTGAGGCTGCACCGCCATGAGCCTCTGAGTCTGCCTCTGCTGCGATGTCCAGTAGGGCTCCAGTCCGTGAAGTTTGAGTAAGTTACCATAATCGTGTGATTGTAAATTAAAACCCCTCAGTGTGTCAATCGGAAAGCAGTAAGCCATGACTCGGCCTCTTCTTGTCAGATCTGCGTGGCGTGCACACGCACTCACGGAAAGCTGCTGTCATCGCATTTCGCTCCGGCCATTTGGGGTCACACATTTTGGCGATCCGGCATCTGTTTTGCATCCTGACGTTGATTTCAAGTGGTGAATGTGCGAAGTATAAAATATTTGATGGTTTAAAATAAAATCACAAGGCAAGGTGGTTTGTAATGCTATAAGCATGTATAAAAGTCCGCTAGAAAATGGATTGTGGTTTGGAAAATCACAAGACGCGTCTGAAAATGGTTTGTGTCTGAAAGATCGCTGAAAATGGATTGTGGTTTGGAAAATTACAATGAGTTTTCGTATGCGAAAATGCTAGATTCTTATACAAATATTGTATGAGACATCACAATTTTGCAAGCTTTTCTTACAATATTTGTTAGTGAACCTACATTTTTTGCATATGCCCAGTTTTCATAGGGTCTGGGTCATTTGGCATAACGCCATTTGGTCATTTGGTATAAAAAACATTTGAAATAATTTTGAGCTGCAACAAAAAAGTGGGTCATTTGGCATAATTCGGAACTGTTATTTGATGTATTTTTTCTAATAGTTAGAGTTGATCGAGGATATGTTCTGATAGATTTAGAATGATGATAGACATTTTTCGGAAGGACTGACAGACCAAACTACTTCCGAGAAAGGGATCACATCCGTCATTGATTTATTCCAGGAAAACGCTTACATAAATAAATCTTGATTCCCCATGCTTGATTCTAGACAAACACCTACGCTTGAAGAATGGATTAATTCCAAGATTGTCTCAATCCGGGGATCGTGTCAACCATTGCATTAATCCAGGCAAGCACTTACTTAAAAAAGAACATCCCTTATCATTATCACATTGTGTTTAAAGAAGGGATTCCATCCAGCATTGCCTTAATTCGAAAAAGCGCCTACTTTTAAGGAAGGGATCACATCCACCATTGCCTTAACGAGGACAAACGCATCCCGATCAAAATTGAAATAACCCGTGTGGGCTCATCTTTCGTCCGATGGCCATGAAATTTTCAGGGAAGAAGCGTCAACATGTCTATTTTATGATACATGACTTGATTTGACCATGGTGGCAATCCGGCCGGATTTATTAAGGGGGGGTCCTGGGTCTGGTGCAGTCAAAAACGGGTCATTTTTTTAAAACCATTGATAAATGAACGAAAGTGACCAGAATGTTGATGCAAACGTGGTCAATCATCATCTGACATCAGGAGTTAGTTTTGATACAATTTAATCACCAGGACATGGTTCCGGATGTTCCGGGAACCTGGTTCCCTGGGGTAGTGGATACTTTTCAAGTGGTGTAAAACCCAGCCTTGCGACATATCAAATTTCACGGTTTTGGAAGGCAATCCTAATAGATGAGTTTTTGGGAGGTTTTGGACACATTGGGCACGTCCGGAAGCGTTCCCGGGAGCCTGATTCCCTGAGGGAAGCGGACAAATTTCGATTAGCACCGAAATTCATCTTGCGATACATCAAACTCCATGATTTTGAAAGACAACCTCAATAGATGAGTTTTTGAGAGGTTTTGTACACATTGACCATATCCGAACGTGTTCCCGGGAGCCTGATTACCTCAGGGGACCGAACAAATTTTGATTAGCACCGAAACCAATTTTGCGGCATCTCCAACTCCATGATTTTGAAGGACAAGCACAATACATGAATTTTTGAGAGATTTTGGACAAACTGGCCACGTCCGGGAGTGTTCCCGGGAGCCTGGTTCTCTCATGAAAGCGGTCAAATTTCGATTGGCTCCAAAACCCATCTTGCGACATATCAAACTTCATTATTTTGCTTGTCTTTTAAAATCTTGGAGTTTGTTACGTCACAAGATAAGTTTAGGTACTAATCTAAATTTGTTTACTTCCTTGAGGGAACCAGGTTCCCAAGAACACTTCCGGTCGTAGCCAATGTGTCCAAAATCTCTCAAATATTCATGTATTCAATTTGTCTTTCAAAATCATGGAGTTTGTTATGTCGCAAGATGGGTTTTTTGGCGAGATTTGTCCACTTTTATTAGGGGAAAAGGTTCCCAGAAACAGTTCCGGACATGTCCAATGTGTCCAAAATATCTCTCGCAAGATGGGTTTCGGTGCTAATCGAAATTTGTCCGCTTCCCTGAGGGAACCAGGCTCCCGGGAACACTTACGGACGTGGACAATGTGTCCAAAATCTCTCAAAAAATCATGTTTGGTGCTTGTCTTTCAAAATCATGGAGTTTGATATGTCGCAAGATGGGTTTTGGTGCTAGGCGAGATTTATCCACTTTTTTAGGGAATTAGGTCCCCATATCAGATTGAACTGCACTGCTTTGTAGTTTTCTTCCCGAGTCATTCTTTTCATCCCCGCTATTTAGTGGCCACCCGTTAGTAACTAATTTTATGTCGACAAAAAAATATGTCCGTTTTGTCATATGACCATCATTTTTGTCGCTGTTCTCAGTTATGCCAAATGTCCGTCATGCCAAATGACCATTATGCTGAATGCCAAATGACCTTATGCCAAATAACTTTATGCCAAATGACCCACTCCCGTTTTTATATAGGTTTTGGTAGGTTCTTATACAGAATTGTTAGAAAATCTAACATTTACTGCTTAGGTGTAGTGATGCCTGTGCGAAATTTTAGGTTGACGTCATTTTCTAGGCAGTTGTTTGGAAGTTCAACATCGATATGATGAAGGTGTGCTTGGTGTTACTATACACGAGACTGATAGTTGGATTAAATAAGTATCTGTTAAATCAATTTTTGCCTTTTATATGAAAGAAAAGGGGGGATTGTGGGGTTTGAGTAGGCCACCATCAGCGGGTGATTATAAATTAAGACCTCAGCGTGTCAATTGGTGTGCAGCAAGTCATAACTCGGCATCTTTTTGGCAGATCTCCGTGGCGTGCACACGCCCACACGGAGAGCTGCTGTCACCGCATTTCGCTCCGGCCATTTGGGGTCCTACACAGTCTAGTGCTTGTTTACAAGTTTCGTTTCCACCCCTACGTTAGTAAGGCGTGACCGACCCAGCATCACCTTCGATCCCGAGTTTCATTTGCTATCGGCCTCTGGTGACCACCACGATGAAGCTCGTTGTTTGAGATCCAGTTGTGATGCCACCAGGCACGAATTATGTACAAACTTAATTTTTTTCACCGAGGCCGGCAAAATAAATTGCCGAGAATCCAACAGCTGATATTTCGGTAAAAATCTCGGTGAAAGTTCAAATTACCGATTGGTCGTAAAATAATCGATACACCCCAGCTGTCAAATTTTACCGTGCCGTTCGGTAGTACGTTGCCGATCAATTCGGTAAAGGGCTTTGCCGAGATTCAGTAATTATGAAGCATTTTCCATAGATACAGCCATTTCTTTGCTATTTTTTGTTAATTGGAGTACATCTGAAACTGAGATTAAAACGGGCATAAGTTTCATTACTTTCAATCAACGTGAACGACACAAGTTTTTAAAAACCGAAAAGTCCAGAAAAGAATAGCACATCCCTCGAGATAGATGATAAAACTCGTATAAGATATGCCGTCTTTTTAGCAGAATATCCAGTCTGTTTCGGGATTTCGTCGGTTAGGAAATCCTTGTGTCATCCCTGTTGCTTGTATAAATATTGAACAGTGTCCTGCGCGTAGATAATATATAGATTATATTGAATACTTACCAACAAATTTAAAGATGAAAATTTCTTTTTACCTTTGCTTTTACTTCTTAGCATGTCTTTAGCAGAACACGCTGCAGGTATTACATTTGACAGATGAGTTTACCGAAACTCAGTCAAATTCCGAACTACCGGTTACTATGGCAAATTTAACTGCCGAGTTTCAGTAACTTGTGTAAACGTCATAATAATTGACGAGATATCAGTTGAAATATACTTTTACGGTCATGCTC
This sequence comes from Armigeres subalbatus, assembly GCF_024139115.2. Lineage (NCBI taxonomy): Eukaryota > Metazoa > Arthropoda > Insecta > Diptera > Culicidae > Armigeres > Armigeres subalbatus. The sequence goes on along the minus strand of NC_085140.1, from coordinate 357,206,083 downwards.
GTCAATTCATTTTACCGACAAAAAAATAGTCTTTTAAGTGTGTACGGCAGGCATCTGTTGATGAACACCTGCATCTGTTAAGTGTTCCCCACTGATACAACACATCATGTTACGCAGCACTTATTTTGCGTTCGAGTTGAAAATTCTGATGCGTTTACTTATCTGCCTGTTTTTCCGGATATGTCCTAACTTGCCAAGGAAACCCTTGCTTACTTGATTCGTATGCCTTAGTCGATCTTGGCACCACCGGCCATCTAACGCCATTTCATCACCAAGGTATTAAGGGGCCGTCCAGAAACCACGTGGTCATATATGGGGGGAGGGGGGGGTTTGCCAAATGACCACGATAAGCCACATGGGGGGAGGGGGGGTGTTGCTCTCGAACCACGTGGTTTTTTTACACGAAAAACTTTTGGTGAATAACAATAGCGGTGTAAAAAGTACAAATCATTAAAATTTAATGATTTAATATTAAACGCAAAGCGCATCTAAGGGCCGATGCCCACGTAGCGTCTTTTCAACTCAGCGTTAAAAAGACGTAGGTGCGCATCGTGAAAAATCGATAACGCAGCGTCGGTCGCAACGCCGATGCATATTTGCATTATTTGACCATCTTAGCCTAAGATCCTTTATCCATACATAAATAAACGAAAAAACAGGTTGCGATTCAGTCTCAATTTCCACAAAAAAAAATTGGATGAGAAAAATGGAAAAATATTTAAAAAAAAAATTCCGCCGCAGATGGTTTTTGGCATCACGCCGCCGACACTTTTTCATCAGCGGACTGCAGCTACAATTTTGAAAAATGTTATGTTTTTACAATAATCCAAGAAAAAATCTTAAGAAGAAAAATTCAAAAGATTTTTTTTGTGGATATTCAGGAAAAATCAAGTAAAGAATTTCCTGTAAAAACTTTGACATTACTTCATACAATCCTGATAAATTCCTGGCATTCAGAATTTTTTTTGAACAATTCTCTCTGAAAAATTTTGCTTGGAAATTTTGCTACAAATTAGTAATGAAACAAAAAATAAAACATCTCCAGTGTTAATTCCGTTAACTCCGAAAAAAATTCCATGTGAATTCTATCTGAAAATTAAAAACAGTCCTGTGGGAAATACATATAATTTTCGGTGGAAAAACATTCTAATGAATTTCTTCGACAAGTTCTTCCGAATCTTCACCAGAAATTCTTCTTCATTTACAAAAGAAGTTTTTCGAACATTTTGAAGAGTGCACTTCAAAATGTTCAGTCTCCAGTTAGCCTTGCGAGCAAAGACGTAGGATTGCCAATCCGGAGATGACGAGTTCGATTCTCGTTCCTGTCAAGGATGTTTTCGGGTGGGAAACATTCTCGACACCCTAGGTATAGTGTATCCATCGTACTTGCTACACAAGATATATAATCGTGCAATGGCATGCATATAAAAGCTTTCAATTTATAACTGAGGAAATGCTAATAGAATATACTAAGTTGAAAAGCAGACCAACTTCCAGTTGGAATATGGAGCCAATATCACATGAAACACTTTGATATTTCCGTTTTACAATTTTTCGTTATTTCCACTTGTAAAAACATCGGAATTTCCTCGGGAAATTCATTATTTGTGATTCAGATGAACTTTTTTCGATTTTCTACTGGAAAATCTTAGGAATTTACATCGGAAATTTCTTTTGGAAATTAAAAAAAACTGCTGAAAATTTCTAAGAATTTCTTTTGGGAAACGAAAAAAAAATCCATTGGAAATTTAGGAGAATTTCCTTTGAAGATTCATTAAAGTTGCCCAGGATTTTGGAAAAAATCTTTAGAGATTTTGTAAAAAAGTAAGCTGTATTTTTTATACTTGAAATTCTTCGGAATTTGATGTTTATTGGAATTTTCATCGTAAATATGCATTTCGGATCCTTCTACGGATTCTTCTAGTTCTTAAAAATTTCTACCGACCATTTTTCGGAACTCTTCCACAGAATTTCGGAAAAAATGTTGTTGAAATTCTAAAGATTTTCCGGGGAGACTCTGAAAAATTTCTTATCAATATTCCGAAGGGTTTTCCCTTGCAACTCCAGAATAATTATTCTTGAAAATTAAGAAGATCTTGGAATTTAAAATTAATCCAGGCAATAAATGTAAACAATAATTTAGGCTTAAGAAGCCTAGTTTTTATGATATTGGATAATTATCATAATTGATCGAAAAAATTAATGCACCTAAATGTTCTAAATGCACAAAATTCAAGTAGTGCGCATGAAAAAGTTTATGACCTAGAGAAGCTTGCATTTAAAAAATCAACATGAAATTCTAAATAAAATGCTTTTAAATTCTAAGGAGATTCCTGCGATATGAAAAAAAGTGGCAGTGTTCCAGAAAAAAACTCTCCAATTCCTAAAATAATCTAAGCTAAAAAATAGTGTTAAAATAACGATTGAAATTGAATTCTAAAACAAATCTCAACCCTTTCAGGAATGAAGGGTCATATATGCCCAGCGTTTTAGATTGTCTATAAATCACAAAGAGAGCTAGGCCACCATTTTCTTCAGTAAAATTGTTCATCTAGATATTGGCTTTACAGAAAAAAATATGGGAGCTCAAATTTGACTGACCATGAAAACTCAGATATCCAAAACCTTGGGAAGATTTCGATTCTAAGAGCGTGTAAATAAAGTTTAAATGTTTGAATCATTCTAAACAGATGGGTGGTCAGATAAGGTGGGTCATTCTGAAGGTTAAGCCAGTGATTAATATTCAGGAACACAAGATGCTCAAGGTACTTCAAAATGCTCTCAAGTTCAACCCACGAATCTACCAGATCAATTAAGACATTTGCAATGTTATCATCATCGGTATATACCCAATCCGATGAAATAAGCATATGACCCTAATTTCCATTAACATGAGATCCAAGAGACAAGGTACCCAAAATTATCTTGAGTCAACAGCAAGTTGCGCAATGACTATGAGGTATGTTCGCAAACTGTTTTTGTAGGGCCTTAGAAGCACTGGGTTCATGGACTTGAATGATCAAGAAGTTCAAACATAACGACTTCCAGGACGTTTTGTATAACCTAAAAAGTCTGTAGTAGCTTGTATAAATAATAATTGAAGTCATATCAACCCAATGGACCTACTGGGATATTATATCATCCATCATTCATAAGTTGGTTAATTGGATAAATCGAATGATCCGAACTCCAAAATAATAATTGGTCTATAATACATTCATTCCTCTATGAGTCGCTTATGAAAGGACCATTGACTGAAGCATATTCGAGATGTGGTGTAGAAGTTTTTTGGAAAATTATTCCAAAGAACCATCAGAGTGACCGAGAAAATATTTTTAGTATGGCATCATTGGCTTCCACCAGTCGATATCAAAATAAAATTTCAATGAAGAATTAGAAATTTTGAGAGATGAACCAGCTCTGGATTGAAAATCTCTTTAGTAGAGAAAAAACAGAAATTTTCCATAGTAAAATAGGAAATTGCTAAGAAAGAACAATAATACACACAACAATAATAAATTAGCACTTGTAAAAAGCAAAAATTGCGATTATGAAATAAGAATTTTCCATAAAGAAATCAAAATGTTCAACGAAAACAAACAACAAAACTTTCATGAATAAATCAATATTAGCAATGAACAATTAAAAAAAAAATTAAAATTTTTTATTTCTAATATTGATGATTCTGAAAACAATACTGAAATTTCTACAGGAATGCTACTCAAAAGAAACAACAGTAGGAGGTTTTGTTTGCATCTCTAAGATTATATATATTATATAACTTTGTAATTCTCTGTTAAACTTTTCGTTGTAGGAGTTCAGTTCAGATGCTTCGCTGAGGTTAATATCTTAAGAATTTCCAGTACCTCCAGAGCTACGGAAGGTCCCAAATACTCTAAGGAATCTATAGGGATATTGCGTGATGAACTTTATAGTTATTTAAAAAAACACCAATCAAAAAATTTAAAAAAAAATTAAAAATATAGGGTTATTTTGGAAAATTTCTAAACCATTATAAATTTTTCTCGAAATTTTTATAAGATATTCGCAAGTCCATATTTTTTGTATTCTACTGATGCATTGAAGGTGTGCGAGTTCTAGATATCCTAATACCTGATACACATTACAACATGATAACATCATCAAAATTTTAGAATTCATGAAGAGTTATAATTTCCATGCTGGGTTTAGTTTAATTTTGAATCAATTGAAATTGTCCATCTTCAAAATTGATCGGATTATCCATATGTTTTAGTTACACAAGGTTTTTTTTTTTTAATTTTAGTACTTGAAAAAAACCACGTGGTCATAGGGGGGGGGAGGGGGTGTCTGCCAAATGACCACGATAAGCCACATGGGGGGAGGGGGGGTTGAAAATCTTCAAAAATATGACCACGTGGTTTCTGGATGGCCCCTTATTGGAAGCTTTCTCACATGCAGCTAGAAAGAGTCACCGTGTTCACTTTCAACGATTTCGTTTTGTGGACGTTGAAAAGAAGCAAAGCAAAGATAGAAAAGTTCTCCATTATTGGGGTGTATGGACATTCACTCACCTTCTGGTCGACTGACTAGAAATCTATATTTGAAGGTTGCAGCAGACGTGTTGAAGTCGAAGAGCTCGTAAAAATCGTTGACATAAAACTTGTTGGGTCGCTAATCCGCATTCTTTGTTCCGGACATCAAGTCTTGGGAACTCTCGTTGTTGAAGGACCCGCTCCGGAGCATATACGCCTAGCTGAGACATAATGGCCGGCGAATCGGTCTCTCATAACAATATTTTTGCTGCGAATACAACTTGTGAGTATTTCCTTCTTTGCTCAAGGGTTTAGATTCTCAGAAGCTACGAAGCTTTTCATATTGTGGCAAATTAAAAGGATTACGCCTTGGAAGACCACGAAAGGCAGATCTGACGAATTTGTATTGAATTGCTTTGATCCTAGTGATTCCACCTAGTGGATTGATATGGGCACCATACAACGAGTGTTGATCTCACTTAAGCTATCAGTACACTGTTTGTCATAATGACAAATATTTGTCAAGTCAGCCTGATATCCATGTCGATTTCTAATCGGTTTGATAGAAGTCCGGATCAACTTGATAAATATTTGTCATTATGACAAACAGTGGACTGCGGGCTTAAGGCACAGTACAGAAATCAAAGGCATAGCGGCTCACGAAATTCTTCGACTTTTTCAAAAGTAAGCCCGAGTCGAGCTTTTTCAAAAGTAACAAATTAGAATTTGGAAGTAGAGAGTTCCAAACCAAACTTTCTTCGGCAGATTTATCTGTCAAACTAAATAATGCGTTGTTTAGCGCAGTTAAAAGTTGGGAATTTTGCCAGTATCTCGAGTATCCATCTTCGGTAGAAAATGTCGTCTAAATTTGTACCGGATGCACAATAGTGTATACGAAAAGTAAGCGTCGAATCCAAAATTACATCCAAATTACGAACATGTGAAACACGAGTGAGAGTCTACTTTGCGATTGAATAAGCGTATGGGGTTGCCGACGGTGGAAGGATATGAGGTAGTATTTCTGTACAAAGTTCAAAGTCAGAACGCCAAAAATTCGTTAAACCCCCTTTCGCTTTTTTGTGGCTTATTTTTACTTGGTTTTGGCATTAAAAAAATCCGTAGAAACTCAAAAAAATATTGACTGTGAATTGTGAAAATAAATAAATAAACCGTGTATTTTCCTCGTTTCCATCCGAGTTTCCGTCATAACGTTTTCCTCGCAGGGCTGTCCAAAACTCGTCACAGTGCAAAGAAATTCATCGCACTGCCAGCAAAACTCGTGACAGTCGAAATATGCAACAATCATCGCACCATGCCGGCTCGCAGTGAATCCAAATCGTCCGGTTGTTTGGAAACCGATGTCTACCAACACGTTCGCACTGATGCCGCACCGCAACTCACACCAAACACATCATAAACGCGAAGCAGAAACAAACGAACACGAACCGAACGATGCCGCTCGGCTTCCATCTTGCTTCGCTCGCGCGCGTTCAGTCTTCTAGTGAACGCCGTTCGGTTTGGATGTGATTTCGTCTCTCGACCTGCCATCTTTTTTTTCGGTTGACCCCCTGTCGCGTCTCGCGGAATAGTGTTTCTGACTGCTATGGATAATTGTGATTGGGAATTCGTCTATTGATTAATTGCAAGTGACGGAGCTTGAAGTACGTGTTCAATGTGGAGATAACCATACCGCAAGATTGTTGATTATGCTGATTCTGGGGTGCATTTGGAGTGAATTTTGAGATAAATTGAAGCAAATGTTTATGTTTTTGCCTGCTCGCAGCAGCTTTGAATGTGTATGAAAGAGAAGCAAGTGATTGGGAAAAGGTACAACGAACGTGCGGTGGAAAGAGATCAGTGAATAACGAACCCGGATCGGCAGGTTCGTTTCGTGTTGTGCTGCAAGAAGTGTCAAATCTGCTTCGAGCCAACTTGTTTGGATGCGATGATTTTTTTACTGGCAGAGGCCGGTGTTTATATTTTGATCATGAATGTTTGATAACACGGTGTTCGGCTCCCTAGAAAAAAGGGGATTGCTATCAGTTGAGCAAAAATCAGCTGACATCTTATGTAGTGAAAAGTGTGAATGAAAAAAATATTGAATCGTACGGAAGTGAGGCAAAAAGAAAAGAGTTGAACCAGACCTGTGTAGGAAAAGTAATTCTCGACGCAGCCTGTCAAAATGACGAATTTATGTGTTTACATTGGATTATTCCTGGTGCTGGCGGCCGGCGGCAGTGCACATCTGAATCTATATCTGAACCAGCTCGAAGTCATGCGATTACTAGGTATGTTACTAGTTGGACACACCGCAATTGGATTGGGAAATGCAATCTCAGTCAACTCCCAGGATAGTTTATTCGGAACCATGGCGGAGATCGACTAAAATGAGCAGTTGCAAGACTTGGATAGTGGGGGTAGCGGCAAACCGAATCGTCTCCATTCTCGTGCGAGGATTGTTGTTTGTTTTCGTTACGCGGGCGATGTACATAACCTTTCTTCCAATCGCAGCGTTTGTTATAGAGAGAACTTGTCGCTGGTTATTTATAGAATTGTGGTGTATAAATCAGTGGAGAATGCAGAACTTAATGGGTTTAGTCCACCTGAAACAATATTCCGTTAATTCCATGTGATATACGTGAGTGAAGATCCAGACAATGTTTTCTATGAGATCATGCAAATGTAAATAGTTACAACTGATGTAACAGACGATGGTTTTTCATGCCCGCAGCTAAGATATAAAACGAAGTAGAGCAAATCGGCTTTGAATGAATTATGTACCTTGGAGTGATTAAATAGGTTGCACAATGAGGTGCTGTTGGATTATTGGTGTGCCCAGTAACACATGCGACTCAACATAGAGCGAAGTGCTTAAATTGAATGTTTCCGAAGTTCCTATGAAACTGTTACTACCCAACAAACTTTAGAAGTTTTGAAAATCGAGAGCAAAAATAAAAATTTCGAAAATGCCTCATTAGTACCACTCAACTCTGTCAAATAGTTCAAACGTGTTCACTGTTCACGTGATCACTGCTCATCATTTTGTGTGTTTAATATTAATTCTCAGGTACTTATTCAAAAGGACGTATGCGATTTTGTAAACCAAGATTATAACGTCGATTTGTCCAATCTGATGGCACTCCCACGCAAACCAATACCACCAACAGGTAGCCAAAGCTTCCCCTACCTGTCTGTTGTGATGGTTTGCGTGGGAGTGCTATTAGATTGGACATATCGTCGTTTCAATCTTTGTTTACAAAATCACATACGTCCTTTTGAATAAGTACCTGAGAATTGAATGATGTTAAACCATGATGATTGGTTCAATTCGTTCACTTCGGTGGCTAGAAGGCGATGTTATTTAAGCAGAGCGTAAAGTTGATGCCCACCATAGCTTCTGCATATCTGTGCCGTTTTGTTCGTCATATTCAAATATAGCAACGCAAACAACTCTATCCGGATACGCTCCAAATCTGACGATGATAATGAAGTAGCAATATTTCTTCGAATACCATCAGAAAAATATTTTCGGATCGCAGTGTGTGGGCAAAAATTTGTTGTAATCGATTCAACTCAAACAAACCAGTGTGGCTGATAATTTAGAAAATGAAAATGTTGAACAAAACCCTATTTAACCCACCTAGCGGTGATGGTGCCTTTCTAAAGCCTAAATATTTTCAATAGGAAACATTGGAACAGGATTCCCCGTCGAATGCAACTTGTTACGAGCAAATAGATTAACGATAAGTGCCTAAAAATTAGTGATTTTTTTGCGCACTTGCATACGACATACATACACACAGACAGACATCATCTCAATTCGTCAAGCTGAGTTCCTCCGGGAGAAGTTCATTTTTGGAGATAATATATAGCCTATTCGTTATACCTCGATGTTCGAGAAAGGCTAAAAGAGTTCGTGAATAGTATGGTTGCAACATGTGAATAGTATGGTTGCAACATCGAGCAGAATAAGGAAAACTCAAACAAAAACTTTCAAGTACGACTAACGTTTGAGAGGCCACAACAATTAGAACTTGATTAAAAAGTTTGATATGTATGTACCTGAAGCGTAACAGGTCCATAAGGATGAAATCGGAAAAGAAATAACAAACAAAATAAAATAAATCACTTGAGACCATCAGAACCCCTCCTTTACTAGAAGTAAACCTGAAGTAAACTTCCTTTGATAATAGTGATGAGTAGATCATTCCACTTCTTACCATAATATATCGACGGATTGAAGGTCTACTTTGCATCCATTTCGATGTGGGTTTCTCTCTGAAATCTGTCGTTTCATGTGGAAAAGGTTTTCTGTGGAACTTACTTACAAGAATGAGACCGTTGAATTCAGGTCAACGCCATAGCCGGCGGGAGAAAACTGCTTTCTTAAGTTCGAAGTATGGTTCGGATGGAGATTGTTACACACCAAGAATGCTTCAGAATGGAAGAGGTGACAAAAGCAGGTAATAATCAACCTTTTCCAATGCAGCAAACGGATGCAGGAATTGGTCGCCTCGGGATTAGACGAGAAAGGATAGGAAAAGAAAAAAAATTGCCTTTGTCACGATATCGAAGTATCTTTTCGAGGAAGGAGGGAAATGTGGTGAAAGGTCCATAAGCACAAATAAAAAGAGGCTTAAATCAAAACATTTTTTTTGTTAATGAAAACATTGGAGGGATTTTCCTTTTGGCACTCATTCTGTCTACGGCACTCTCCGAAAGTTTGATAGAATAGAAGTTTAGGCTGTTTTCGATGCGGTCAATTGATTTGAGAAGCGTAAATAAGGCGAGAAGGGCTTTGTTTTTTTTATTCGTCAAGGTGTGTCGAATAGTGAGCTGTTCGTTTCAAAACACTCATTAATACAGTTAGTTGCGATGGTGATATGTAATGAGTCCCATGTAACTTAATGATTTTGAATGGAACCAATAATAAAACGAAATATTATTTTTGATTCCGCACTAAATAATACAAAAACAAACTTACTAACAAAAATTACCGTATAAAATCTGAAACAGAAATACACTAAGACATAAAATCTAAAACACTTGTTGTGCCAACGTTTCAAATCCCGTTTTAAGAGTAAAAATGCCATATTCAGTACAACTTTGTTATTCAAGAAAAGCGAAAATATGCCATCAAAATTGTTTACAATTAAAATATTTGTTTGAGAAACTGCATAAGTCCATTTTACACTTTTTCGAGAACAACAAAAAACTGTTTTTGAACAAATTTGCACCGAATCTTTCGATTTCTTCGATACAGATCAATAGTTTTTGGCAAAACTCAACACCCTGGGGCACTTTCAGTGCAAAAAATGTAAGCAGTACTCCACAATTGCTCTTCAAAGTACGTGGACATATGTAGTTTCTCAAACAAACGAAAAAAAATTCATACATTCCTGAACAAAATTTTTTTTTCGTATTTTTTGCCAGAATACGTATTTTTGGACGAGGATTCAGAATATATAAAAATCTCATTTTGGCCAAAAATGTTACATATGCAGTTTCTCAAACAAACGGTTCAATTAAAAATGCGGTCGAAATGATTTACTTCTGAACCTTGGACAGTATTTAAGTCTGCGGCTTCTGAAGACGAAACAAGATTAATACGCGCACGTGGTTGACGTGATGAAGATGGACCTATAATGTCTCCACTCCACTGGCATTTAAATACCAATCCCATAACACCTCCACCACATTGCTCCACTTTCTGACACATTGCCCATAAATATATCAATCATAGCCAATTCATTTGAGATGCAGCATAATTTCCCCCCATTCGCTCGTTCGTTTGATCCGTTGATGCTTCATCTTTATGGCCCATCGCCGTCCCATCGCGTTTGCAGCAAACCAAAGAGCATATCCATCCGTGGGATCCGTGTGGAGTTATGACTTCAAACCGAACGACTATAGGGCCGTCTCACACTGCACACCAACATCGTGTCGGACGAGTGGGGAATTGATGTTTTTTTGAATTTTTATCAAGTAGAAGATGGACGCGCGGTTTCGGTTTGATATGTTTATGACTTGCACAGTCAAATGGATCATTCTACACGGTAGTGAAAGGGGATGGTAGATTCGGATCTAGGGCGTTAAATGATTAGGTGATTATGATGAATTTTTGCTGCAGTCCAAAATAACCGCCAAATTCTATGATTTTTTTCAGAAATTTAAACTGTACCGTTGACGAAAATTATAAAGACTTTCTAAGGATTTTTTAGCGATTTTAAATACAGTAATATCCCGATTTTATCACCCCCTGGTGAATTTTGGGGTGATAAAACAAAAAAAGGGTATGTGACAAAATTGAAAAAAAAAAATATTTTCAATTTTTTGAATCATTTCTCAAATATAAATCATTTTATGCCTTGGAAAGGCAAAATTCGTGAACGGTACCCGTTATTTCCTGTCGAAATTGCTTACAGAATATTTCTCAGGTACTCAGAAGTCGGTAAACTACAGGCGGTGAGAGTTATTTCATGAAAATACATTTTGTTTGTGGTATTATTTACGAAAATAAAAAGAATGACAAAATTTTTGGGGTGACAAAATCGGGTCGGAAACGTGATAAAATCGGGGGTAGACAAAATCGGGAGTAGACAAAATCGGGGAGTGACCAAATCGGGTCAACACTGTAATAAGATTCAGATATATCAGGCAATACATTTTTTAAACTTTATTAGAGTGATTTTTAAGTTGTTTACAAAGTTCATCACTTCCAGGCAATACAGGATATTTGACTAACTGGTTAAATTTTCTATATATCTATATTAGGGTGCCAATGAAAATGACATTTTCGAATTAAAAAACGACATTGCTCACAAGTTTCATTACCCCAAAATATGACCCCATGCAAAATTTGAACTCAATCGGACATGATTTAGGGGTGCCTATAATTCATCAAAGTTTTTAAATTTTTACCCATGACATTTTTTCCATGATACAAAATGACTTAAAAATGCATGAAACGTCGAGTTCTGATGTTATTTCGAAACAATTTTTTTTAAATCGATTTTTTCTCTTACAACATTTTTGGGACTCGAGATTTTTTTTTCAGATGATGAAAAAAAAATTCATCGAATTTTAATACCGGACGATAAGCAAACGTTTTCGTAGCCAAAAATATTCCCCTATGCAAAATTTGAGCTAAATCGGACATGATTTAGGGTTGCTCAAAATTATTCAAAACTTTTTGACGTAAACTACGTCTAAGGGGAAAACTCGGATACAGGGTGTAAAACTAAAAATTTTATAATTGGAGACCATCACGAAATGATGTAAGACTTGTAACATTAATAGATCCTTTACCTTTCAATGGATTTTACAGATTTATATATCAATCTTGTCGCAAACTATCCACCAATTTGCCAGTAGTATTAAAATTGTGATTATCAAAGCTAAACTATTTGAAAATTTAAGTTTTTTCATGCTTGGTAATTGTCTACTTTTAGAGTATTATCAATTATTGAACTGGGGTATATATGGGGTGGCCCAGCTGCTAGACAGTGAAGTCCCTACTCCCTCGCAAAGTGGGAGATGCTGCTAAAGCGCGGTAGTAATGTCGGTGGGATTGTTCCTTCTCTTCTATATAGAGCGGAATAATTGCTTCAGTGTACTATATTTGGTTTTACGCAGTTTACGCCGAGCGGTCTTGTCTTGTATAAAACCCTAAAATTTTTTTTCTCACAAGGGAGAAATAATTTGTTTGTTTTTTGATGCCAAAGGACTCAAAATGCATGAAACTTTTTAGATTTTTTTTTTTGAAAAACAACAAAAAAAACAAAAACAACGAAAAATTTTCTTATGGCGAAAACAATTTTTCGTCGAATTAAAAACCCGGAAGTTACGCAAACATTTGCCAAGCCCTGAAATATGCCCTTGTGCAAAATTTGAGCTCCTTTGGACATGGTTTAGGGGTGCTCAAAATCTTGCTATCAAAATTTTGAATTTTTTGTAACTTTGAAAACTTTTGAGATCAGATTTACGAAGAAAATTATCAGATTGCTAGGCAATGTTTATTACACTGAAGTTTATTTTTACGCGGTACCGCTTGAATTCAAAACATAACGTGTAAAGATAAAAAAGAGCGAACATATTGCCTTTACGTATACTTTGTATACGAGAAAGGCAAAAACTGATAATGTAGACACACGATTCATGTCATTGTGGAACTTTTTTTTATCGGATTTTTTAAATAACAGGATTTTGTTCTTCTTCAAAAGTACTGGTCGAGATTCTGTAAGGTACGGTTCATTCGTGTCTCCAGGATTCTTATCTGCCTCCTCAAAGTCACTGCATGAAATAGTATCTGTGGGTCCACGTGTATTCGTTTCTTGATTGTTAATCCTCTGTCGCTTGTTCTTGCATTGCTTGCTTTTCCGATAAAAAAAGTATTGCCTCTTCTCAAGTTCAGTTGTCGACATTAGCAGCCTATTATTCTGTAGATCTCTTCAATTTTTATGGTAACGCAAAGTTTTAAATTCAATTGCCCAATTACCACTTGATTAATTTGTTTTTCTTTCCATACAGCTATCAACGCTTCTGTTGTTATTTGCGCACTTTGTTTAGCAGTTTGTTTCTCAGCTCGCAAATGAAACATGAACTTACGAAGAACTTCACCATACGACGGCAAATTAGATGACTTGGGAAACAATGGCAAATATTCCCCAACAAACAGAATATCCTCCATTTTATGAAAAATAATAATAATAAACAGTGTGACTGCTTTCCCTTCTAAAGTTCAAATCAAAACTGCAGGGATTGAATCCTACAGAGAAAGAACAAGTCTCTCACTTATCATTGCTGTATACTTATACGATATGTAGCATACCGCGAGAGACTTTTTTTCGCAAGCTGTCATGATAGAGAACTGATTCGGGAGGCTATACCCCATAATAAATTTCTTCTAGAAAGCTCCAAATCCGGGAAGCACTGGCTCTGATGATGCATTTCAACTTGTTTTACACAGCTGTGCAGTAACCAACACGAACAGAGCGAAAACAAAGCGTGATTTTTTGTGGGGGCTGCCTATCCAATTCTGTTTTTTCGCGCTTGTATACAAGTTTAATAAATTTGTTATCATGGCTTGTTATGATTCGGAACAGTTCTTGCTTCTCTTTTATCGTTGTACGTTATCTATTGAGAGCCATTTCTGCTAACCCTGAAAAACTGGTAACGAGAAAACCTAGAATAGAAAAAAAAAGTTTTGATTAATTTTGAGCAACCGTAAATCATGTCCGCTTAAGTTGCAATGCTATAATGAAGAAATCATTAGCTTTATTGATCAATGTAAAGGTGTAGGCATCAGCTGATTTACAATGGTATTATCCATCGAAAAGGCGGAGCTTCGGCGGATTTCCTATGCTATAGTTCATCTTTTTATGGCAATTATGGCATTGAAAATACTTCGAATGTTCCATATATAATTATTTTGATAGTGAACTCTTTTATTCATTAGTTATTTTAGAAAATAATAATTTTGAAATGTTCTGTCACTTTAATTACCCACGACTAGCAGTGAGCAAACGATGTTCAATGGTCTTATTCATCAAAGGGGCGGAGCTTCGGCTAGAGTTCTGATATAATGATAAAATCATGGCCCACGCGAGTTTAGTTCCTGCTCAAATTTTATCTTGAGCGGTCGGTAGAGAACCAACATCCAGCGACAGGGACAGGCCTGACAATAGTCATCGTCGCAGCAAGAAAAACCGCAGTAGCGACGAGATTTATTGTCTTCATTGCTACTCGACGCATCGTCAATGACGCGCACGACGTTATCTTTAGTCGTGCAACCAAATCGTCATGACGACAGCGAAGAACGAAGACTTCATACCATTATTCTTCAAGCGGCAGCTGCCCTGCGAAGATTTTTATTATTTCTTTGTGAAAATGAATTTGAAGTAACGTATGAAGATGTTATAAATGCTATCGAAACATTTATGTTACCAAAGTTCGTACTATTTCTTTATTCTAGACGTCATTATATTTTTAACTACTCCGTCTATAATGACGTGCAATCGATTATGTGTAGTAGTGACGACGGAAATCGTCTTTTTATTGCGGATCTCTCCAAAATTTTCCATTTTACGGAATTCGGAAAGTTTTTCCGCAGCTGTCAAAATCCTACCGCAAGCCTGCAGATCTTTGACACACTGAAACAAAAACCTGGTATTTGGCGTTGTCATCGTAGAGTGCCATGCAAAACAACAGAGAAAATTATGAAGTGACAGCTGCGGTAGTTTGAATATTCAACCGGATAGAGGAATGTTTTCTCTGGAACAGCAATACTTTTGGCTGCACGACTATCTTCGTGGTAGGCATGCGGCATGAAGAAACCGAATAGGTGTCACGTCGGGCAATGTTATGACGAAGACTATATTTTTTTCGCTTTCTTCATACGACGAGAATGACTATTGTCAGCCCGGACAGGGATGATGATATTGCCGTCTCTAGAAATCAAAGAATTATCTTTTACATACTTTCATCAATGACAAAAAAAATCAACATTAGATGAAAAATCGATTGATAGCTTTCCATTTTGATATTTTTTCTCTAGATTGGTAACGAAACGTGTAATAATGCTGAGCAAAATATGTATTTTTACATGCATGGTCAAGCCAAGTCCTACGTCCACTTCCGGTTATGTCACAGACATTACCCACTGTTCGTTTTTCCCATACATTCCATTGGCACCCTAATATTTTTCTATATACATAACAATGAATTTCTGTCTGTCTGAACCTTATAGCACAGACAAACAGACATAACACTCGTGTTTGTCTGTGCTTATAGACTCGGAAACTACTGAACCGATCGGTGTGAAATTTTGTTTAGTCTATTCTTGGTGATGGTTTGGCGCGGCTGGTGATTCGCCGTATGAAGTTTTGTGCAAGTACCCATTTGAGAACGTTACAACACCCGCGCAGTGAGAATCTGACGTTATTATTTAATATTTTAGCTTGTCCTTTATATTATTCGATCTTGCCTTAAATCTAGCAAATGCATCCTTCCAAAAAAGTATTATATCTCCCCTTGCATTGAACCGAGCAAATTCTTGAATTGAAAGAAGCAGTCATATGCTCTCTGGCTTCTGCTGGGCAAATGTATCCTTTGAATGAAAGAATCATTACTTTCTTTTCCTTAAGCCGAGCAAATGCCTGAATGGAAAAAAGAAATAATATCGTCTCTTGGCGCTTGCCGGGCCAATGCATCCTTCCATTGCCTTCAACCAAGCAAATTCCGGAATTGAAAGAATGGCAATTGGAAGAAGGAGCCATTCCGTCTACCTGCCGTCTGCTGGGAAGATGCATTTTTCGAAAGAATTAAACCGAGCAAATGTATTCTCTGAAAGAAGGGATCATATATTCCATTGTCTCAAACCGAGCAAACGTCTGAATTGAATAAAGGACTATGTCGTTTTTCACCTTTCGCCGAGAAAATGCATCCTCTGAATGAAGAAAACTTATCTTCCTCTGCCTCTAACCGAGCAAATGCTTGAAGTAAAGGAAGGAACCATGTCGTCTTCTGCCTTCTGCTGGACCTTCTGTCATCCTCTGAAAGAAGGAATCATACCTTCCCTCGCGTTGACTAATGCATACATTGAGAATAGGAACCATACATATTCTCCCTTGTGTTTTGCTGCAAAAACATTTTTTGTTCTAAATTGTTTTTCGATCGGCCGGCTTGGTCCTTCAACTTACTCCAACTACTGTGTACACTAATATTTACATTAATAATTTGATAACCTAGATTGGAACTAGTGCCCTAATTGGAGCCTGGTCTGAATGCAAGCAACGGACCCTAAACTTTTCTTACTCACCAAATCGTTCATGTAAGGTTTTATCCTGTCCAGACGGTGGGTGTTCTTGTCCTGGGAGGGGTGTTGAGGATCATCCTCAGGGTTTGTTTTGGACACGTTGAAGTTTGAGGTGATGGGTTTTAGCGCAGCTCTCCCAGACCGACATGCCGTATTCGATCACAGGGAGGATGATTTGCTTGTAGACAACAAGCCTATTTTTCAGGGACAATGACGACCGACGGTTGATCAAAGGATAAAGTAGTTTTATCAACTTTTTATCACTTTGTCACCATCTTGTCAACCTGTTGCCTGAAAATAAAATTGCTGTCGAGGGTCAAGTCAAGGTAGTCGGCCTCATTGGCCCATTCCACTATCGTGTCATTGAGCATGATTTTACAGTCTCCAAGTGGCACATGTTTAAGGGATTTAGAGTGGGGAAAAATGATGACCTGGGTCTTCGCTGCGTTGATACAAATCTTCCAGTTGGTGAGGTACTCTGTGGGCATCCAGGCCTCGTTGGAGTTTTGCCACTAGCGCTCTGATCACTCTACCGTTGTAGACGATGGAGGTGTCATCTGCAAAACAGAGACAGAATGACGCCTTCTGTCCTTGCCGACAGGTAATTGTTGATAATTTTCACCAGGTAGCTGGGAAGATTGTAGCGTTGTAGTTTGTATACCAGGCTATCAAGCCATACATTGTCAAATGCCTTCTCGACATCGAGTAAGGCCATGGCGGATGTTTTTTAAACAAACTTGTTCCGTCTGAGGACGTTGGTAGCTCGAGTCAGTTAGTGTACAGTTGACCGACCGCGTCGGAAACCAAACAAGTAACCGGTGATGAATAGCTTTTTCGAAAAGCTTGGATAACCCTGAGAGAAGGCTGATGGGATGATAACTTTTGGGGGAGAAAGGATCCTTCCCAGGCTTCCGGATGGGGATGACTTTCGCTGACTTCCAGGACGATGGGAAGTAGCTGAGCCGGAGACACTGATTAAAGATCAGCGAGAGGTGCTCAAAAAACGGAGCACTCATGTGTTTGAGCTCGAGATTCAGGATGCTGTCGAAGCCTGGGGCCTTCATGTTCTTCGATGATTTGATATAGGCCGCCAATTCGAGAAGTCGTTTGGCATCAAATGGATGTTGTTAGAATGCTCGTTGACGGCTGCTTCGTGTAGACTGACGATGCTTTGCCCAAGATTGTGTGAGCTGACGAAGTGACGACCTATTTCAGCGACCTTCTCTGCAGGAGTTATCAAGCGATCCTTTGAGTCATTATTGTCTAGTGGGATCAAAGGTGGAATGGGCCGAGGCTTGGATTTTAGTATTTTGGTCATTTTCCAGAACGGCTTAGCATAATCTGGGAGGGTTCGGATCTTATTCGAGAAATCGTTATTTTCGAGGCCTGGGTATTTTTTGTGATTCGATTGCAGCGTGCCTCAAGCTCAGGCAGTCTAGTGCGCTGGAACTGCCTGCGAGTGACATTCCGCAATCGAATCAAATCTTTGGTGAGTGTACCAATGTTTAGGGAGTAGCTTATCTGCCGAGCTGACGGGACATGCTGCTCTCTGGCCATCGAGATTGCCTCTTCGATGGCGCACAGCTAGCGGTCGATACTTTCGGGCGTCTCCGGACGCACCTCGTATTCGATGGTGTTGTCGACGTACTGCTGGAACCGCTGCCAGTTCACTCGATGATAGTTTCGCCGGGTTAGCTTGGGCCGATTCACTGAAGTTCCAACTTCCGCCACCACCGGATAGTGGTCCGAGCTGAGCTCCTGGAAAACGACCGGTTGGGAGACGTGATTGTGCTTGTTGGAGCTAGTTCGATCGAACCTCACCAGCTTAAAAGCCGGAATTGTTGCACTTACCTCGGGCTTCAGGTGGGTTTCGGTGAACCCGCTTTAATCTCCTTCTCCTGAAGGAAATCGCTGAGCTCGACGATTTTGCTCTTGAGTGAGCAAGCGTTCCAATTTGCCAGACCCAACCTAGTAGCCAATTTCAATGACGAAAAGGTCCAGAGTGTAGATCTGGTCGAACCGGGATTTGCAGCTTCGAAGCCGAGTCGCAAGTTGGCTGAATATTGGAGCCAGCTGCTCCGGGGTGTAGAGCGGAGCGGAATTCTCCGGGGGTAGAAGATCATCTTGATGTCGGCGGAATCCACGAGGAGGGAGCGGGGGCCATTCGTTGAAGGATGGAGCCGGCGGTGCTGGAGTGTGAACTGACGCAGCTGCTGCTGTCATTCGCATGTGCGGTTGTAATGGTGGGAGGAGTGGAATCGCTTGACGGGGAGCCGAGATGGCCGGATATTTCACCTCGTTGACTACAGGAGCTACAAAGCTACAAAGCAAGACCATGCTGAGGGTGGCTGGGTTCGATTCCGGTGCCGGTCTAGGCAATTTTCGGATTGGAAATTGACTCGGCTTCCCTGGGCCTAAAAGTATCATCGTGCTAGCCTCATGATATACTAATGCAAAAATGGTAACCTGGCTTAGAAACCTCGCAGTTAATAACTGTGGAGGCTGCGAAGGCGGCTCTGTCCCAGTGTGGGGATGTAATGCCAATAAGAAGAAGAAGAAGAAGATGACTACAGGAGCACGGTTCTTCTTCGGAAAGTTTCTGGTGGAAGCCTCCTTCCGGATTTCCAGGAACTCCGTTCGCTTTGGGCAGCCCCTTGTAATGGCCCAATGTTGGCGTACTTTGGATCGGCCATCTCCATCTTGTTGTGCTCGTCGGTCGGATGGAGTTCTGCACACTTGTTGCAGCGTGGCTTCATTCGGCAGTTTTTGATTCCGTGCCCGAAGCTTAAGCAGTTAGTGCACTGCGTAACGTTGTGGTGGACTGGTCGATATTGCTCCCAGTCAACGACTGGGTATGGGTGATTATCTCAACCCGCTTCAGGTCCTTGAAGGTGGTGGAGTCATGCTCCAGGTGGACCAGATAAAGCTGGTCGCGATACTTTCTCGTCTTGTCGTAACGGGCGATTTTGTGCACCGCGACTGACTTGAGTCCGATGCCTTCTAACTCCTGGATGAGCTCATTTTCCTCCATGTCATGGAGGTCATGAGTGTAAAACTCATATCTGTGGACATCGACGAACTCCACGACTGACTTGTGATTCTTTGATCAATGTCGCTTGGA
The DNA here is from genome assembly GCF_024139115.2 of Armigeres subalbatus. Taxonomy (NCBI): domain Eukaryota; kingdom Metazoa; phylum Arthropoda; class Insecta; order Diptera; family Culicidae; genus Armigeres; species Armigeres subalbatus. The sequence goes on along the minus strand of NC_085140.1, from coordinate 357,186,633 downwards.
AGGCACCCATGAAGAGAATTTGTGCTTTGTTTCAAAATCAAAATTTCTTAATTATTTTAATGGATATATGTAAAGAACAATGATATGTCGATAAAACAATCGTATTCCTTCAGTTCACACAGAAAGTAGTAATATACACATTACAATAATAAAGAAGATATCGCAAACTTCATGCCCTGTCACGGAATTAAAATGGGTGAAATTTGTGTAGCATGCCTTTCAACATTCGCGTTTCTATCGATAATGAGTGGGGCAGATATGTAAACAGCGCTTGACATCTCTCATTGAAATTGAGAAATTACAGTTCTGACTATCACCTCTATTGTGGTCTTTAATCGTTGATGATCTTCTCAAACAACTGGAGGCTCGAGGCTTCAAGAATCTTGGAGCTAGGCTTGACAGTAAGCTGAAGTGGAACTTACATCTTGAAGAAGCACCTAACAAATCTACAAATGTGAGTAATGGATAAGTGAGGCGATGTTCAGTAAAAATAAGGCTTGAAGCTAAAAATGATTCAATGGATGTATACGATGATTGTAAAACCCAGAACCTCATATGCTGCATTAATATCGTTGCCAAAAATCAAAGATAAGCTACACTTTCAATAACGCGTGCAATGAGAAGCACGTCGTACAAAGCGCTAGACACTCTGCTCCACGTACTATCATTGGATCAATTTGTTCATTTAGAAGCATAGAAGAGTGCTTTGAAGGTAAGAAGAGACTCAAACCTCCTTAGAGGTTACCTAAAAGAGCATCTTCTAAACAAAATAAGTATCGACTCACTGATCACAAACAACGATGACTGGATGTAGAAAAGATACAACTTTTATCGATCGCTGGAGCAAATCTTCGTGCAAGATCAAATGTATTTCACACCTATTGATCTAAGCTGAATAATCATGTTGGAGATTGAAGTAGGAGTGACTGGCCCAGGGATAATCGATTAATTCTCAGTCGGTTGATCCCAGAAAATTGCAATAGATTTCTTGGCTAAATACTAGATTATTTAAAAAAATGCCTTTTAAAAATCAAATCAAATACTACGAGGATGTCAGCTCCTTATTTACATCGAAACACATGCTAGTTAAATATTTGGTTATCAATAATCCTTTTTTTGGCGCGCCCTTTAGACCTTGTCCACTTTCTCAAATTTTTATCCAGCATTCCTCATCGTTCCCAACATGGCAAACCCAACTACACACTTGGGAGCCAGTGATGCAGCAACCCGTAACTCGACACCCTTTCCAAGTATGTTACAACAGCAAAAAAACTGTGTTATGAATTACTCGTCGTCTCAAGTGGCGCACAAATTCTGATAATTTTCTTCATCACTGACTGACTAACGGGTGCGGTGTCAATAGTGGCACTGGCTCAAGGTCATTCAAAACTATTCTGTCTCTCCCCCCCTCGTTTTTTGCCCAAAAAATATTTTGAAGGATAGTTTTGAGAATTTTCAAAACATTCTTTAACAAATCCAAGGAGTTTTTTATTTTATTATTATCCCCCCTTTGACCTTCCGGAAACCAATAGGACAAATAACAATTAAATATTTGCAAAGGCCTATAGTATTTTATCTATGTATGAGTATATATGAAGACGAGTAACGAATCGATATAGACGATAAGACGAGGAACGAACGAATGATTAGTGGGGAAATCCTGCAAATCGGTCCATCCGTTCCTATATGAAATGCAAATTATTTTATATATATAGAGATAAAGGAGAAATAGTGGATTAAATCGTGTTCTATTGCAGAAATGTCGATTAATAGAGATAGAAAAAAACAGAATGATGAGAAAATAACACCCATACCACATCTATTAAGTCTAAGCATCATCAAATAAACTGATAATCGATTCCATTGGATTGAACATGGTGCTCTCTGTACGCAATGATCAACGACCACGTACTGATGCAATGCTCCTGATGACGACTAGAAACTGTCGACTGCATTCAGACGCGAATAATCTGGTAATCAGTGTCTACCAGGTGTGCACGTTGATAGGCGATGTTGGTCTGCCTACATTACAATGCATTGCGTGAATCTTCAAATACGGCTTATGAATAACTTTATATAATAACTGAAAAGTCAATAGTATGAAATTCAACAGCGCTGCATGTAAGTTAGACAATCAGTTGGTGATGTTTAAGATATCGTGAGTTTTTAAAGGAACCAACTTCTATGAAGCGGCTCGTAATGTTAAAATAATTATATTAATCGTTTTAATTTTGAGCTTATTCGCATTTGCATACCTCAAATTGAAAAGAAAAACCATGTTTCTCAATGATCCAAAATCACATAATGTTCGTTATGGCAAGTAAATTTAGAAAGGCCCCATACGCACGCCATGACCAACAGAAGTAGTCCCAGATGGCCGATGATGTGATGCAATGCGAGCGCTATAGGACGGTTCTACCATTTGTTATAATGATTTTGAAATAAAATCACTGAACTGATTCCCCGTCAATCATTGTTCGTAATGCGTCAATCATTGTTCGTAAACTGCAAATATTAGTTTCCAAAAAAATATACGGTATAAACAGCAACCAAACAAAAAAGTTAAAGTCAGGTTCCAACAATATTAATGGATGCTTTGAGGCTAGTTTATCAGCTCTCGTCTAGCCAACTGCGCATGCAAACAATTAAAAACAAAAAACACAATAAATTGTCTGCTTCTTCCAATTATTGTGACAAGAAATTGAGACATGCATTCCGTAAAAGCTCTTAAATCGTAGCACAGTAGCAGGACCAGCAGACAGTTAAATTCCTTAATGTCGCCAGCATTGACCAGCCCTAATGGTTTCTTCATCTGCTGCTTCTGCTGCCACTAAGAAGTGTCGCTCACCATCCTCATGGTTGCTTTCGGGTTTGCTTTCTCTATCCTAAACCTGAAGGCGGAGAGCAAAATAAGCAAGCCAAAAGGCATTTGCAGAACCCTAAGGCACCTTAAATCATTGTAACCTATTACCAGCAGCAGCTGATTCTATCAAGATATATAGACTAGGACATTAATCCTGGACTGCGGATCGATTTTACAGAGCCGCATATACTGTACACCGTACAGCAAACGAAATATGTAAAGATTTAAATTATCCGAATGATCAGTCAGCACTAGCTCTGATTCAGCCAAGAAAATATGTCCGGAAAACTTATACAAATAGTCATCATGAATATAAACTGTTCCAAACTTATAGGACCTATGCATCGATTGTTTCGAGAAAGGCATCATCAGCTAGGTGAAATTATGTGGGTTTTCCACAATTAAAATCAAAATTTTTAAACAAAAAATATGGATCAACCAAGAAAATAAGATTACTTATCACACAATTATAGGTACGGGCTTAATTTCTTTATTATTATATTTGTTTTCAGTGCTTTTTAGCAGCTTGCTGTGAGTTAAAAAATTAATGTTGATTTTATTTTCCAAATTTTGTGAAACATAAATGAAAATTTATCCGAAGATTATATTATTCAGTAGCAAATCCAGTCAAGATTAAGATACCTAACTCACAATAAGTTATTGTGATAACAGGAAATAGCATTTTATTCATTTCTTGAAAATTGAGAAACGGATTACGGTAGAAATCTGGAATTAATGTAAAATCTGGGCATATACAATCCTGTAAGCTATACAAATATTGTATTAAAAAATACAAATCTATTATTTCAATACAATAATTTATTAAAATCTTCCAAAATTGTATATGCCCAATTATTATACGTTTCTGTAAGGTTTTATGCAGAACTGTATTAAAATCCATCCGCTGGTTGGATGATAAATTTTGAATAAAATTTGGCTTTTACGCAAATGAGGTCAGATTTAATGAGACGGAATCTGTTTTCTGAACTTCTTTCTTTTTATACAAAATAATGAGCAATGGAATGTGCACGTGATCAGGTGGTCGATCAATGAAAGAATGTGCAGGTTGAGGATCAAAGCGCGGTTCTTCAACTTCAGCATAATCAACGTCCTAGCCACACTCCAGAAGCACTGATGATGATAAGGACGCATTCTACCCGCAGCTGGAACGTGAGTCGAAGCGCCTGCCACGACCCCAAAATCATCATAGAAGATTTGAACGCTCAGGTTGGCCAGAGAGGAGGAGTTGACCTATTGGAAAGTTACGCTCACAGGTTGACGAACGAAAACGGTCCTACGACTAATTGATTTCGCCGCCTCCAAGAATATGGCCATTCGCAGAAGTACTTCCAACACAGCCTCTCGTATCGGTACACCTGGAGATCACCACTGCAGACAGAATCACAAATCGACCACGTTCTGATTGATGGACGGCACTTCTCCGACATTATCGACGTCAGGACATATCGTGGCGCTAACATCGACTCTTAACACACATTTGGGGATGGTTAAAGCGCCCAAAACTATCCGTCATCAACAATGTTCGGTACCGACGACCGCCGTGGTACGACCAGAGCGATGAAGCAACCTGATGTCGCCACATACGAGCAGTATCTCGAGGCATCGTTGCTGGAAGAGGGTGAGCTGATGGGGCCCTCTTGAGGACGCTGGAATACAGTTGAAGAGCCATTAACGACGCAGCGGAGCACAACGTCGAGTATATGGGACGAAGTCGACGGAACGATTGGTTCGACGAAGAGTGCAGACAGATTCTGAGGAGGAGGATGCAGCGCGGGCGGTCGCACTGCAGCAAGGTACCGCAGAACGTGGAACGTTATAGAGAAGCGGAGACAGCAGACCCGCCTTTTCAGGAGAAGAAAGCGCCTGGAAGAAGCGGAGTGCGAGGAGATGGAACAGCTGTGCCGTTCTCAAGAAACACGCAAGTTCTATCAGAAGCTCAACGCATCCCGCAATGGCTTCGTGTCGCGAGCCGAAATGTGCAGGGTTAAGGATGGGAAGCAGCACTGCGATAGAAACCAACCAGTCTACTTGAGGGAAGTTAAGGAGCCATCCAACAGCTAAAGACCAAAAAGCAGCTGGAAAGAAAGGTATCGGAGCTGAGCTATCAAGATGGGCCGGAAAAGCTTGCCTGTCGCACAAACGATAGTCAGAATCTGGGAAACTGAACAGCTACGAGCAGTGGAAGGAAGGTTATATGCCCCATCTACAAAAAAAGGCGACAAGCTGGAGTGGAGAACTTTCGAGCTATTACCATCCTTAATGCCGCCACCGCCAGCAAAGTGATATCCCATCTTCCGTCGCCTGTCACCAATAGTGAATGAGTTCGTGGAAGTTATCAAACGGCTTCGTTGACGGCCGCTCGGCAAACTAGATCTTTACTGTCGGCAAATCCTTCAAAAATGCCGAATACAGGTCCCAACGCATCATCTGTTCGTTGATTTCAAGGCGGCATACGACAGTATAGACCGCAGAGCTATGGAAAATTATGAACGAGAACAGCTTCCTGGGAAGCCTACAGACTGACTAAAGCAACGGTGGATGGTGCAAAACTGTGTGAAGATTTCGGCAAACACTCCAGTTCTTCGAATCGCGCGGGGACTAAGAACAGATGGACTTTCGTGCCTGTTGTTCAACATTGCACTACAAGGTGTCATGCGGAGAGCCGGGTGTAACAGCGGGTACGATTTTCAAAGATCCAGTTAAATTATTTGTTTCGGGATGAATGGACATTGTCGGCCGAAATTTCAAATGTGGAGAACTGTACACCGCCTGAAACGTGAAGCAGCAAAAGTTGGATTGTTTGAATGCGTCAAAGACAAAGTACATGCTTGTGGGCGGAACGAGCGCGACAGGGCCCGCCTGGGAAGCAGTGTTACGAAGAGGGATACCTTCGAGATGATCGAGAAATTCGTCACCTCGGATCCTTGCTGAAATACGAAGGCGCATCATCTGTGGAAGTTTCGATTCGCCACCGCACCAAATGTGTCGTACAAGACGCTAATAATACCGGTTGTCCTCTACGGACATAAAGCATGGACAATGCTCGAGGAGTATTCGAGAACGGGCTTGATCATCTTTGGCGGAGTGCAAGAAGACGGTGTGGAGGCAAAGAATGAACCACGAGCTCGCCCAGCTCTTCCGCGAACCCAGATCCAGAGGTAGCTAAAGCCGGAAGGGTACGATGGGCAGGGCATGTTGCTGGAATGCCGGACATCAACCCAGAGAGATGGTGTTGCTCCGATTCGGAGGTACGAGACGGCGGAGCGCAGCGAACGAGGTGGGCAGACCAGGGGCAAAACGACTTGGCGAGCATGGGGCGCATTCGAGGATGAGAGATGCGGCCTCGAATCGTGTATTGTGGCGTCAAGTTGTTGATTCAGTGTTATTCTGTTTAGATGTTAACTAAATGAATGAATGAAGCAGAAAACAGTCGAACCATCATGACCAAATGGGCATTGGATGTTGATCAAGAATCTGATCCATGAAGCACTTTAAGACTCTAGATATCTTTAATTATGATTTTCAAGAAAAAAATACAACCATGAACGATCACGGTTACGGAAGTGTAAATGATATTTAACTAATTTCATATCTTTCCGAACTGAGAAGATCAGAGATGAATGCCAATGGTAGGTCGCAAAAGAGCAAAAATTAATTACGAAACGTATAAGAGCTAGGCGCTCCTTTTCCGCTGGAATTGAAAATATCTTCAGCTTGCATCCAACCTCGCCAGATTCAACGGTGAACGGAAGGTAGCAGGGTTTGTTGCTTTTCCTTAATGAGAAACCGTTTATATTTAATTTGACTAAAATATAAATTTGAAAGAAAGTGTAAACAAGGAGCAGTTATTGCCTGCTGAATGTGGTATTTTGGGAGAGAAATAAGATATTCATGCCGCCGAAGTTACAGAACAAAGTAAGGAAAACATTTCTTTTTTTAGCTGTCACTGGACAAAAGCGATTTAAACACAGAGACAGCCAGTTCTAGTTTCGTCTGTTTGGGAGTTTTTTTTCAATCTGTTGAATCATGTGACATCTGCGTTCGTAATGAAATAATCGCAAGCGAATTTGGCTTTGCTTTTATTTTGAACAACCAATCGATGAAAAGGAAAATTAAAACTAATCAGTCAATTTATAAGACGAAGCAAACCATGCGCATCGGAATGCTAATTTTCGATCGAATGATGATTACCATAACCAGCTAATCTAAGTCGTTGAAAAATGTCTGCAATCATCGTTTGCTCAGCTTCCTTTGGCGTGAGTTGCGTAAACATAAAATGACTATGAACTGGTTACATTCCGCTAAGTTCAATTTCGGGATTTCCCAGATACAAATACGTTCACCCTGATTAGAACAGTGGATGGTGGTGATCGAAGCTTAGTGCCTGTGCAACGGATGAGAGAATTCAGTCAATTAACAATATTATTTTGATCATTGGTAATTTTGGTAGCAGAATGTGTTGCTGATAGGAAATAATTTGGGAAATTTAATTTCAATTATAAACTTATTTTATATAATTTTGTTAACTCTCCGAGTGAAATTGGTGCTATTTTTGCGACTTAATATTACGTTGATTTGTCTGATCCGAAATAACGAGATTGACTATCAGTTAGTTCCAAGTTTACCTAAATCAGAACATGCATAAACAGATTATGGAAAACTAACGATGCAAATGAAACTCATTTAATTTAATTATTTAAAATTTGCAAATCACTTTTCAAGGTCCAGGCAAATGTTTTTTAATAAAAAAGCTCTAAACCCTAACATTCTGATATAAACCAGTTTTATTAATTTTGTAAAGATTTCCATTAAACTGACTCCTTTTGCCTTATTTTGTCTCTTCTGGTGAAAGGAGATAACCTGGATGCGATATTTTGATCCTTTTATCTACTTGAGCCTTGTTTACTTTTTTCATCAACGTACCAGAAATGTATGAATGCGTAGCTCTAGTATGTATGAAGCATGAAGAAAGTGTAAATATCACCGCGTCAATAGGTATATAGCGATAGGTATATCGAGTCCTCATTAAACTATATGTTACATTTGAATTTTAATTGGTTTTACAACTCTCATCTTCCGGTAAGGAAAATCAAATTTCGATACAGAGACGACAGTATTGAAAGTCTCATTATAACGATGAAAAATCAAATACATCGAATGACACTTTCGGCTGCACGCATTTTGGCGTCCCCCAAATATTATTCTCCCGCAAGACTGAATAGAAATGTATGAAATTAAGACATCTGCATCCAGATTGCAGGAATGCATACGGTGTCGTTATTCAAATTGTTCGCTTTTTTCTCCTCTGCGATCTGGGCAAAGTATGCATTGGTGTAAATTTTAACAAATTTCATCACATCATTATCGCACTTATCCCATTTGGTGCTAATCCACAACGTCGCCATGCAATCACCACGTGGCAAACAGCAATGGGATCTGGCTCAACTTTCCTCCGGTGTTCGTTATCTAATGATGAGGAGGGTAAAATTGATTTATTTATATGATTTTCGATGAGTAGGTTTACCCAACAGAACCCCGCAATGACATGGATTGGGTGTCGCTTTCTCTTCGTGTCGCTGAACAAGCGCCGGATTGAATTCAACCTAAAAATTTGCGAAAGCAATTTGCTTTATAGAAAATAAATCATTATCACGCATCTGTTGGGAAGTGTCTGGAACACCCACCGTTACTGTTGGCTCCGAATCATAAGTTTATGGGTGACAACTGCTCGGTTCCGATGGAATGTGATCTAAAAACGATGAGGTGACTGCGGGAGGCTGAAATGTGACACACCTCATTGAAACTACTGAAGCATGGTGCGTAGAAAGTGAGACTGCGTGTAAGCCGGAAGCGTCAGAGAAACTGAAATTTCGAAAGGATCCTGTGCTTTTAACAAATTGCCCTTAATCACTCGGGCGCAACCTACGGTAGTTTGTTAAAGTGAGGTGTTATGTTTACAAATGTGGCACGAGCTAGAAAGATAAATGTCACGCTAGGCATTAAAGCGGAGAATATCGGCGATACAAAAATAAACATCGTTACCTTTCTCGTCCACTAAATAAAGGTGAAGGAAATATGATCAGCCTCAAAAAAAATTTTGGATATGAAACATGAAGCCTCAGATTTCTGATAACTTAATCATTTTCAACAGCGGAACTGTTCGATAATTATTCCTAAAAAGTTTTTCATATTGCTCAATGGCGAAAATACTAAATATTTCAAACAATTCCTATATCTAAAAGTTTTTCAACCGAGTGGTGTAAATAAAGGGCGACTTGAAAGATCTCCATCCTGGACGATGTCCAGCTATCGCCCTAACCTTTTGCTAAATTAAAATTCGGTCGACTTTTTTTTATTTTTTTTATTGAGGCTGCACCGCCATGAGCCTCTGAGTCTGCCTCTGCTGCGATGTTCAGCAGGGCTCCAGTCCGTGAAATTCGAGTAAGTAAAACATAATCGTGTGATTGTAAATTAAACCCCTCAGTGTGTCAACCGGAGCAGTAAGCATGACTCGGCCTCTTCTTGTCAGATCTGGCGTCGACGCACTCAGAAAGCTGCTGCACTCGCATTTCGCTCCGGCCATTTGGGGTCACATCAATTGGCGATCCACTGGCACTCTGCTGTTCTTCAGTAACATGTGCGATGACTCTGCTTGCCTTTGACCGAAAAGGAGTCATCACATTTTAATTTTGAAATGTTCGAAAGTCATATAAATGGTATAGAGTTGCAGTATTTTCATGTGTCATTTTGAAAACAACAACATGGTTCATTTTTCAAAAGTGGGTTTTATATTCAACGTGAGCACATTCATTATTAGTTTGCTAAATTTTGAAAGGAAAATAATCAATGAGAAAATCATTCTCCTATAGAAGATAGATGATGAGTTTGAGATGACTATTATTGGAGTTTTATGGCTGATTATGCTCAAATTTGGCCCAAACATTCTTTGTATCAAAGAATATTGTAGCCAAATTTCAAATTCGTCGACAAAAACCCCTTCCAATATAGAACAAACCTCACAAATCGTCTTTCATATAAATTAAAGTAAGATTATATTACAGGAGATGAGTCATGCCTCCTAGAAAAGACATAAAAATTTATATTACAGGAGAAGAATCAGCCTTAAAAAGGATATTATGGGAGAGGAAAAACACCTCCAGAAAATTAACAAAAAGGAGTACATTTATAGATTTTGTATTGATCGGATACAATTATCCAAAAGGGAAAAGTGTACAAAAAAACGCAAGATCTACCAAGTTAAACAAAAGTTAGAACTCAACCTACTTTCAATTGAAAGTGATCGTTTCAAGTACACTTTCAACTCATTGGGTAGGGGGTAAGTGACGACCCCAACTACTTAAATTCCTTCACGGGATTCGTCAACTCTTTTATGCGGAGTCAGCTTTTGGCACCGACCGCGCTAGAAAAGAGTTTTTGCACAGCAAAGGGTTTTTTTTAAGTCTGCTTACTTTTGCTTTTAAGCAAAATACAGCACATGGCAAGGTTCCAAATGAGCCGTCAGGAGAGAGAGTAATTAAATGTAGAAAAGAGAAAATTGTTAATTCTACTACAGGTTAGCTGTAAGTTAATTTTAAGTGATTAAAGAGTCTTGATTGAACCCTAACGCGGTGTGTACGCGTTTTAACTAATTACAAAAGAAAACCAGTGCTGCCGCGCGTAGGCGGCGGACTGTCTCGCCCCGTCTGTGCGCTTCACATGCCAAGAGGAGCGAAATATTATTCAGAATATATTATTCGAATATATATAATATAATATACCAAAAGCACTCTTGACTAGAGATTCTTTTGGATCAACAAAATAAGATGCTCCATATTATCATCTCCATCTTTTCTTGAATACGCGGGTCTGCTCGCAGGCTTGACAGGTAAACGTCAAGCTAGCACACGGGGTAAAGGATAGGGAGCATTTTTGCGCTGAATATATAAACTTTGTAAATTTATAAACAAAGTTATCGTGAAAACATTAAAAACTTTTGGCCATTTGGATAGATCAGTTTTTTATGGAATGATAATTTCGATCTGTTTTTACCCATTATGTATAATTAAGTTTGTATAATTAATAATTAAGTTTGTATAATGTATAATATATGTTAATAAGTTTGTAAATTTTAAAACTTAATTTCACATTTAATAGTTCCACCTTTCAAGCTGTGTTTAATTTGTATGTTTTTTTTGTTTTTACGCAGAATTGATAATCGTAATTAACAAAAATTATGTTTTCGAGCTTTTGCCAAATGACGTCATCCGCAGCTATCCGCAGCTGGATTCTTGTCCGATAGTATAGACCCCAAACTAAACTGTGGTGGTGGTCTCTTGAGACTGCTCGTCCTGCTTGTTAGATATAGTCCAACTTAGGCAAAAAAGACATTTTTCAATAATTGCCCATTTTTACTAATTTTTATTGACCGTGCAAAACTCAAAAACGTAACTTTTTTAAAGCTTAGAAAATTATCTTTCAACGGTGTATTAATTGCAAAATTGACAGTTATTTGCCGAGAAAATTGCATTTTTCTAATTTTACAATTTTCCTAAATCTGTTGTCTGTGCGCAATGAGCTATCACAGGGCGAAATTTTGGGAATCAGTTGAACATTCTATCAAATGATACAAGACGCGTCATCTTAAGGAAGTAACTTTTTGGCCACCACTTTCACCAGTGTATGCCTTAATTCGAACAAGCGCCCAAAAGATAATCAACCCAAACTTTGAGTTCAATATAGCGCTGATGAGAATATCACAGAAAAATTACCAAAATTGGTAGTTTTCCTTTCTTTCCCATGATTGCTATCAAAACTAGAGAAGATGCAAACACTCACCGAGGTTGTTTCAGCCAAAACCCAAATTTGAGTAAATTCAATATTCTCTATTTTGGGTTGATTAGTCTGCTTGGATGAATTAAACTCAGCTTTGTGGTAAATTATTTACATGGGATTAAAGGCACCTAGTGCCAGAAAAGAATTTTACTCAAATTTGGTTATTGGCCAAACCATTGTTTGTTAGTAAACAACCCACTTTTGGGTAGTTTTGGTTTTCAGTGTACTTTTAATGAAGGATCACCCATCCATTGCCTTAACCAGGACAAATGCATCTGATGGCTTTTATTTCCAATTGAGAGATAACATTTATCATTGCTTTATACTGGCACTATGCTTTCTTCGAAGTATTGTATCTTTTAATATTATTGTCGAGCTGTGTTATATTTACCATTCCTTCAACACCACTCAGCCCAGTAACCAGGGTTTCGACTTTCGTTTCAATGAGACTAAAGCAGGTTTTCGGGCCGATCGATGATTCTGTTTTCGTTCAATCTTTTCTCTAGAATTAGCTTGAAGATAAAGAAAATCTTTCCATTAGATGAAAATCTTTCTATTTCATCACTTTTACCTTTCACCACTTTTGAGAATTATTGCAAAACAATTACAAATTGTATTGCCGTGCCAGGATTCGAATCAGAATAGTACACCCAACCAGCGCGCTGCAGCGGATGGAGATTTTAATACAGTTCTGCATAAGAACTATGCAGAAATCGTAATAATGGCATAAAATCTGTATTATTTCATATATTATTGTATAAAATAATACAGATTTGTATTATTTAATTAAATTTGTATAAAAGCTTAGAATTGTATATGCTCAGATTTTATACAATAATTGTCAGATTTGTTTTTTGGTGTAAAATTAATAGCTATGGAAGTTCCTGTAGCCACACCATCACGCCATCTGTATAAAAACATTAAGTTATTTGTTCCAATAAGCTACTGCCATTTGCATTGATGATGTGACGAAAATACTCGAATATGAGAGAAAAAGAAAACCAACGTTTGGTGGCATGAAGTGAGCGAACAATGGTTATCACTTTCCAGGATGTTTTTCTTTCTAAAAGGTGATTTCTGCCGCAATTTTTCGTGGGGAGCATTCTGTGCTCCTGAGATTGAGTGAGCACAGACCCAGCTAGTAACTAATTTTATGAACACAAAAAATATGCATATGACCACCATTTTGTCGCTGTTCTCAATTATGCAAATGTCCAGTATGCTAAATGGTCTTTATACCAAATGACCTTATTCCAAATGGCGTTATGCCGAATGACCTTATGCCAAAACCTGCCCGTTTTTATATTTGTTAGAATTGTTAGAAAATTTTAGTAATGTAGAGCAAACAATTTTATTTCTTTATTTCCACACGAAATTTCATCTGAAGTGTGAAATTTTAATTCTATTTGGTTTCAGGGACTTGGAACGGTTACTAGGGCCAGTTTTATAGAAGAATTCAAAAGCATCATCTTAAATTGTTATTTGAATGTAGTACCTGCACTGCGTAATTGGATGGGATCCATTTTGTCACTATCACCCTCAGGAACGAAATTTAATACAGTGGTGAAGACAATTTCCTTTCAATTTAAATTATTTGAAATAACTCAGTTTTATCATATTTTCTTCAGGAGCTACAACTCAACGATCAGCCGGTTAACCAAATTCTAAAGAACCTTTTGTCTTAACTAACTAGGAAAAAGTAGTATGGGCGGTAAGGGTATGCGATAACACACTTTTACAAACGAAACGAAACGAAATTTAAAATGTCTTTGTTGATTGAAAGGAACGAAACGAAATACAGATACCCCGCCGATCCGACAAAGTAAGGCCGGACTATCGGGGTTTCTTCTGTTAATCCGACTATCAAATCCACACAAATGAACCAAAACAAAATCACAGCACAAATTTGAAAACTGACAGCATAATGTGCTCAAATGGTGTTGATACTTTTAATCCGAAAATTCCGAATTAGCGAGATCCGATCTAATGAGTCGTCGGATAGCGAGGTCCGGATAAGCGGAGGATACTATAATTTTACTTTCGAGACTTCGAAACGAACGAAATCAAGGTGCATTCAATTGAATTCTAGAAAAGAAACGAAATTTTTTTTTTCTACTCTATATTACGTTACGTATGCAATTCTGATTTCCTTTTCGAAGTCAAGTAAATATCTTGCGACCAATATAGTTATAATAACAGAAGAAACAGGCTATGATAAATCGCTGCGTTGCGTTTTAAACTAATTGCGATAAGGCGATTCCGAATTTGCGCTTTCAAACGAATTTATCGTGGATTGTGCTCCGAATATGTTCAATTTTATATCAGTTCGTTTTATATCAGCAAGTATATAAAAATATAGAAATAGTGGGGTTTTTCGTATATTGATTCAAATTCTGTTAAAAATCTTATTTCCTTAAAATTATTTTTCTCATCAGCGTGGTTTTATGGTATTGAGCAACCTAAATAAGTAAACATTTATCAACATCTCCCAGGCGTATGTGCAGATAGAGAATTTATAATAGCTATATTCATGTGCACGATCCTGTACTTTCTCAAATGCAAACGATATGTATTTCGCAAAGTGATCGCAAAGTTTTAAGCAGCAGTGTGCATAGAAGAAATCATTCTTTTCCTTCTCATTAAAAAGTTGTACCAAAAGGCTATCATTTCCTTCTAAATTCAAACTTTTTATAGGAGGCCTGAGACCCATAGTCTTATAAACTTACTAGTTTTTGTATGTTTGTCCTGTATATAAGTTTGTGCAGTTTCAATTCATGATCAATGACGATGCCGGTCACGTCCTTACAGTCAATTGGTATAAGAGACCCAGGAATGCTCATCTCCGTGAGCATACAGGAAAGGAAGATGGTTGTAGAGAAAGTAATGTATGTGAACCGCCTTGATAAACGGCTAAATTTATTGTGGACGAAGTTCGCGTTCTCCCGGACTATCTGCCGTCCCGACCAGCAGCAACATGATCCATTTCGCACTCATTGTGCAAATAGTCAAATAATTTCACAAAATGTATTCAAATCTCGGGGCTGTATGTATATTTCGGGAAGGGTTATTTGGCTGAAACCCATCTGGCGAAAGTATGGACTGATCAGAACGTTGGCCCAGGGGTGCATTCTAATTCGGAGATTTGTCATTAGGGTTTGGCGAAACGTCATTTGGCCGAAAGGGTGTTTGAACAAAAAAGTTGATTGGCCAAAAAGGTCATTTGACCAAAGGGTCATTAGCCGTAAGGGTTGTTTGGCCGAGTTGTGTGGTGAATTTGGCCGAGGTAGATTAGCGCTATTTAGCTGAAAGGTCATTAGGAGGAGGCCCAGAAGGGTCGTTTGGCCAAAAGGGTCATAATGCCGAATAGGTCATTTGAAAGAGATAAATTAGGAATGAGAATAGAGACGATATCACTTTCACTCCTCATTTCTCTCTTCGCTGTAAAAGTGGAGTAGAGACGTCCACTACCACTTCTGCACTACTAACTTTTCAAGTCAGAAGTGGAATGAGGAGAGGACTTTCTCCTCTTTCACTCCTCGTTTCTTACTTCGCTTTTCAGTGAGAAAAGAAAAAGGAGTGAGAAGTGACATCTCACTACTCACTTGCGCTTCTCAGTTTTGAATCAAAGCAATAGGAGTGAGAAGAGACGTCTCTACCACTATTCCGCGCTTCTACTTTTTACAGTGAGAAGAGAGAAATGAATAGTGAGAATTGAGACGTCCTCTTCTCATTCCTAATTTGTCACTTTTCAAGACATATTCGGCAAATGTCTTATTCGGCCAAATGACCCTTTTGGTCAAACAAACCTTTTCGCCAAATGACCCTTTGGTCAATGAAACTTCTGGCCCTATGACCCTTTCGGCTAAACGATCCTTTTGGCCAAATGGAACAAATGCATTTTGCTTCCTTATGCCCTTCCACTTAGCGGTTCATTCTCATGCGCTTAAACTTGGGGTGGTATTGGCATCTTGACTCGAAACGAACAAACCAAGAAAACTGTTATACGAAAGAGCTATCGAAAGGAGATGCGAAATGAGCCCCTGGTTTGAGCCTGCGAAGGTGAAGAAACGGCATTAATAAGAAAGAGGCGTCAAAAAGACTTCTCAAGGCCCTATGAATCCACGCCACGGCTTTGCGCTTTGAAAAGTTATACTGATCTGATCTATATCTGATTGCATACGCTATTTCATTTACATATTGAGTCGGATCACTTTTGAAAAAATAGGATAAGATAGTTAAAGATACTTTTCGTTTTCTGTTAGATTTTAAATACGTATTTGTCGACATTATATGTAGTAAGCGTTAACAAAAAATTGTAGACATAAAGATTTTAAAACAGCCATATGATTTAGTTCAGCGCAGCAAAATTTTGGATAATATAAAGTATGGCTAAGTTTAAATTTGTTTTAAATTCATGAATTTCGCTAAATTTCGTTAGAAGCTTGTTTTTTCTAACGAAATTTTGTTATTTTACGAAACGAAAGAAATCAGAAATCAGATTTCGCCATGCTCAAATTCGCGAAATTCCATGGAATTTCATTCGAACCCCTGAAAAGAAATTTTTCGAAATACGCATATGCTTAATGTAGGTTTTGTGTAGAATCAGGATTATTTCTATTGTCTTTATTTTAGAGTCTTGCAGCCCTAAACTGATTCATTTCTAATTCGAGATAAATTTGCTTGTTTAATTCAGAAAATGTTTATGTGATCCGAAAAAGATAACCTCGGCTGCAAAATTAGACTTTTCCCAGCAAACCAGAAACTTGTACTAGCACAGTGTGGAGAAACAAAGCAAATCCATTGAATATTATATAGGGGAAACTCTATTTGGCAGTCCACATTGCCAAATTGAATGATAAAATAATGAATAATTACATAAACACAGGTATAGTTCAACTGGTATTCATTTGTTTGCTCTTCCTTGATGATTGGTGTTCACTCAATATAAATCTTTACCACAAACTTAGTAAATTTAATATAAAGAACAGGTCAAAGTTTCTTCATTACATAGCATTCTATTATCAGCAATGATTTTGCTCTTCAGCAACTAGACATGAAGTTGAAATAACAATGTATTGGTGCCAGATGGTTGTTTATATTCTCAGTAAAATTCATTCAATAATAGTGCACGCTCATCTCGCTTCACTCATTGAAGAAATTTTATTAATTATCAAATCTTTAAAAAAAAACATAAATTTTATCCTGCATCAATTTTATGTCATGTGGAAGATAGGCAAAAACATTTAAACACATTGTAAACAAATTTTACCCCAAATGCGGCCAACAAAAACAGACGTGAATGGGATAGGGTACCCGTGTACCCAGATATTGACAATCCCTAACTTTTACCATTTTTAACCTATTTGAATAATGTTCTATTTTGAGAAGGAACTACATACTTTTCGTCCGCTTAAGATTTAATCTTTTGTTTTGTGATGCCTTAGAGTCTCTACGTAAGCAAAAGTCTATCAACCAGTTCAAAATGCTCTTTACGGTCCTTAGATTTGAAGGTCCTTACAATATGGTATGTTTGCATCAAAATAATCATGGGGTTTGTACAACGACGTAAACTATGTAAAACCAAATCTATACTAAGATTGAGCTGGAGCCAACTTCATCTGTACACTACGTTTCACAGTTGAAATTGATAACCCTAAAAGTAGACAATTATTTATGGTTGAAATGCGCCATAGAAACGGGAATGGGGATTGTTTTGATGAGCGAGTATTAAAGTTGCAAAAGGAAAACGGTTCTGTCAGCCATAAGCCACATGATTGGAGACGAATGTCCTTAGTTCAATACGGATTTTCCTAAAACAATCAAACATTGATCCAGAGTTGTATTTTTCCTTTCCTGCTGCTCTGATAGCGACTTGACCATCAACCAATGGGCTGATTTAGCTGGAAGGGGCCCTGGGGCGGAGTATAATTTCAAAATGTACAAAATTGTTGGTTTGGTACAAGAATTTGGGGGCCGGGGCCGGCCCACCCGCCCCCCCTCAAAACTGGCCCTGACCAACTCACTTCGGAATTATATTTTATTGACTCAACAATTTAGAGAGCCCAGTAGTCCCTCCAATTTGACAGACCTACTCAGAATAGGTGTCGATTTCGGTAACCAACCAACCCACTTAAGAGTTAGGTTTTCTTGATGAGTAGGTCCAGTAGCGCCTACCAAGATAAACCTCCTTCTTAGTTGAATTCATTGAACTAACCATTGACATACTTCAGAGTAGATTATTCTGATCTTAGTCTCAACAAACAAATTAAGCTGAATCTGATATTTTTTGTCTGAAGAAGTCATTTTTCACCAAAATTAAAACGACATTCGCTTCCAGTGTTTGTTGGGTAGGTCATGATTTCATTAAGAAACTCTTCCAGAGAGCAAAAGGTTAGGTGATTTCTATTATCGATCTACTTACGCTGAGTTGTTTTTAAGTAACTAGTCCAGAATATTCTTCAAATCACCGACCTTGGATTTTCTTTGATCCGAATAGGCCGATGGTGATTTCAGCTAAAATCTTTTCGTTATCCAACTAGCTCCGACAACACTTTACCATTGTCCATCTTGCTTCAGAGTTGATTTAATCGACAACTAGGTCTAGCAGTGCGTGGTTCGAAAAAAACATTTTCCTTTTGATTTGCGTTAGTTTATTCTATCTTTCGGAATTTATTAAATTTGAGAATTGTTTTAGGAATTTTATGGATATTTGACCATATTCTACATAGAGTAAGATGGTCTTTCAATTGAAGATATTTATAAAGTGCATACGATATTTTTTTTTTGATTGACCCCTCACCTGAGTAACACCATGTTGTAGAGTAGTATAGTAACTCTTATAAAACTAAATTTGTCATATTTGAGTTTGTAACCAAATCAGTGTGAGTTGTGCTAGTAGGCACTCTTCTCAAATCTCTCAGTATGCTCTGCTAAGGTTTTAAAAATTTTGAATAGTCCAAATACTACAGAAATTTCCAACATTCTTGGAGAAATAATTGAAAATTATTTATAAAGTGCATAGCGATATTTTTTTTTTGATTTTGACCCCTCACCTGAGTAACACACATGTTGTAGAGTATAGTAACCTTTATAAACTAAACTTGGTCATATTTGAGTTGCTGTAACCAAATCAGTGTGAGTTGTGCTAGTAGGGCACTCTTCTCAAATCTCTCAGTATGGTTCGCTAAGGTTTTAAATATTTTATGAATAGTCCAAAAATACTCAGAAATTTCCACATTCTTAGGAGGATTTTCTGCAATCTACAATTCCTGAAATTCACATTGTTATCCAAATGTAAAATGTTATACACTCATTGTGCCTTAGTAGTAAGGGTCCAATAGTGTATACGAAACGTGTGCCGAACTCAAATTACGAAATGTGAAAACGATTGAATAATCGTATGGGGTTGCCGACGGTGGAAGGATATGAGGTATTTCTGTACAAAGTTCAAAGTCAGAACGCCAAAATTCGTTAAACCCCTTTCGCTTTTTGCGGCTTATTTTCTTGTTTTGGCATTTAAAACCAGAAATCAAAAAAATTGACTGTAATAGGAAATAAATAAATAAACGGTATTTTCCTCGTTTCCATCCGAGTTTCCGTCATAACGTTTTCCTGCAGGGCTGTCCAAAACTCCGCAGTGCAAAGAAATTCATCGCACTGCCAGCAAAACTCGTGACAGTCGAAATATGCAACAATCATCGCACATGCCGGCTCGCAGTGAATCAAATCGTCCGGTTGTTTGGAAACCGATCTACCAACACGTTCGCACCGATGCCGCAACTCACACCAAAACATCATAAACGGGAAGCAGAAACAAACGAACACGAACCGAACGGTGCCGCTCGGCTTCCATCTTGCTTGCCTGCGCGGGTTCAGCTTTCAGTGAACGCTCTCGGTTTGATGGATTTCGTCTCGACCGCCATCTTTTTTCGTTGACCCCCTGTCGCGTCTCGCGGAATAGTGCTCTGACTGCTGGATAATGTGGATTGGAATTCGTCTATTGATTATTGCCAGTGACGGAGCTTGATACGTGTTCATGTGGAGATAACATATCGCAAGATTGTTGATTGCTTGACTTGGGTGCATTTGGAGTGAATTTTGAATAAATCAAGCAAATGTTTATGTTTTGCCTGCTCGCAGCAGCTTTGAATGTAAGAGAGAAGCAAGTGATTGGGAAAAGGTACAACGAACGTGCGGTGGAAAGAGATAGTGAATAACGAACCCGGATCGGCAGGTCTGTTTCGTGTTGTGCTGCAAGAAGTGTCAAATCCTTTCGAGCCAATTGTTTGATGCGATGATTTTTTACTGCAGAGGCCGGTGTTTATATTTTGATCATGAATGTTTGATAACACGGTGTTCGGTCCCAGAAAAAGGGATTGCTACTAGTTGAGCAAAATCAGCTGACATCTTATGTAGTGAAAAGTGTGAATGAAAAAATATTGAATCGTACGGAAGAGGCAAAAGAAAAGAGTTGAACCAGACCGTGTAGAAAAGTAATTCTCGACGCGCCTGTCAAATGACGAATTTATGTGTTTACATTGGATTATTTCTGGTGCCATGGCCGGCGGCAGTACATCTGAATCTATATCTGAACCAGCGAAGTCATGCGATTACTAGGTATGTTATAGTTGGACACACGCACGATTGGGAGAATGCAATCTCAGTCAACTCCCAGGATAGTTTTGAACCATGGCGAGATCGACTAAATGAGCAGGCAAGACTTGGATAGTGGGTAGCGGCAAAACGAATCGTCTCCATTCTCGCGAGGATTGTTGTTTGTTTTCGTTACGCGGGCGATGTACTAACCTTTCTTCCAATCGCAGCGTTTTATAGAGAGAACTTGTCGCTGGTTATTTATAGAATTGTGGTGTAAACAGTGGAGAATGGAACCTAATGGGTTTAGTCCACCTGAACAATATTCCTTAATTCCATGGTGATAGTGAGTGAAGATCCAGACAATGTTTCTTTGAGGTCATGCAAATGTAAATAGTTACAACTGATGTTACAGATGATGATTTTCAGCCGCAGCTGTTATAAAACGTCGAGCAAATCGGTTTGAATGAATTATGTACCTTGTAGTGATTAAATATAGTTGCACAATGAGGTGCTGTTGGAATATTGTGTGCCCGTAACACATGCGACTCAACATAGAGCGAAGTGCTTGAATTGAATGTTTCGAAGTTCCGATGAAACTGTTACTACCCAACAAACTTAAAGTTTTGAAAATCGAGAGCAAAAATTAAAATTTCGAAATCCTCATATAGTAACCACTCAACTCTGTCAAATAGTTCAAACTTGTTCACTGTTCACGTGATCATCATGCTCATCATTCCTATGTTCAATATTAATTGAATTAATGTTAATGATGATTGGTCTAATTCACTTTGGTAAAAAGCGATGTTATTGAGAAGCGTAAAGTTGAGCTTCCGTAATATCTGTGCCGTTTTGTTCATCATATTCAAATATAGCAACGAAACAACTCTATCGGATACGCTCCAAATCTGACGATGATAATGAAGTGTGAACAATTCAGCAATATTTCTTCGAATACCATCAGAAAAATATTTTCGGATCGCAGTGTGACCAAAATTTGTTTAATTGATTCAACTCAAACAAACCAGTGTGGCTGAAATGAA
This sequence comes from Armigeres subalbatus, assembly GCF_024139115.2. Lineage (NCBI taxonomy): Eukaryota > Metazoa > Arthropoda > Insecta > Diptera > Culicidae > Armigeres > Armigeres subalbatus. The sequence continues at coordinate 357,165,282 of NC_085140.1, read as the reverse complement.
AATGTTGAACAAAACCTGTTTAACCCACAGCGGTGATGGTGCTTTCTAAGCATAACAATATGTATTTGAATCACTATTAGCAAAATGATCTTGCCTAAATATTTCAATAGAAATTGAACAGGATTCCCGTCAATGCAATTGTTAGAGAAATAGATTAACGATAAGTGCCTAAAATGAGTGATTTTTTTGCACTTGCTACAGACATACATACACACAGACAGACATCTCTCAATTCTCAAGCATGAGTTCCTCCGGGCCTTTATGAGAAGTTCATTTTGAGATAATATATAGCCTATTCGTTATAATCGATGTTCGAGAAAGGCTAAAGAGTTGTGAATAGTAGGGTTGCAACGTATGTTCAACATCGAGCAGAATAAGGAAAACCTCAAACAAAACTCACAAGACAACTAATCTTGAGAGCACAAACAATTAGAACTTGATTAAAAGTTTGATATGTGCGTACCTGAAGCGACAGGCCATGAGATGAAATCGGAAAGAAATAAACAAAATAAATCACTTGAGACCATCAGAACCCATCAGAACCCTCCTTTACTAGAAGTAAACCTGAGTAAACTTCCTTTGAATAGTGATGAGTAGATCATTCCACTTCTTACCATAACATATCGACAGATTGAAGGTCTACATTGCATCCATTTCGATGTGGGTTTCTCTGAAATCTGTCGTTTCATGTGGAAAAGGTTTTCTGTGGAAGTGATTTACAAGAATGAGACCGATCTCAGGTCAACGCCGTAGCCGGCGGAGAAAACGCTTCTTTAAGTTCGAAGTATGGTTCGGATGAGATTGTTAACACCAAGAATGCTTCAGAAAAGAGGTGACAAAAGCAGGTAATAATCAACTTTTCCTGCAGCAAACGGGTGCAGGAATTGTCGTGCCTCGGATTAGACGAGAAAGGATAGGAAAAGAAAAAAATTGCCTTTGTCACGATATCGAAGTATCTTTTCGAGGAAGGAGAAATGTGGTGAAAGGTGAAAGCACAAAAAAAGAGGCTTAAATCAAAACATTTTTTTTGTAATGAAAACATTGAGGATTTTCCTTTGGCACCTATTCTGTTACGGCACTCTCGAAAGTTTTTAGAATAGAAGTTTAGGCTGTTTTCGAGTGCATTGATTTGAGAAGCGTAAATAAGGCGAGAAGGGTTTTGTTTTTATTGCGGTGTGTCGAATAGTGAGCTGTTGTTTCAAAACACTCATTGCGTTATGAGTCCCATGTAACTTAAGATTTTGAATGGAACCAATAATAAAACAAATATTATTTTGATTCCGCAATAAATAACAAAAACAACTTACTAACAAAAATTGCCGTATAAAATCTGAAACAGAAATACACCAAGACATAAAATCTAAAACACTTACAATTTCAACGTTACAAACTGTTCCAGAAGGCGAAAAATGCCAGCCTTTAGGTAAATCTCATTATTCAAAAATGTAAATATGCCATCAAAATTGTTTAATTAAAATGCTGAAATGATTTACTTGAACCTTGACAGTATTTAAGTCTGTGGCTTCTGAAGACGAACAAGATTATATGCAGTGGTTGACGTGATGAAGATGGACCTATAATGTTCCACTCACTGGCATTTAAATCAAATCCCATAACACCTCCAACATTGCTCCATTTCTGACACATTGCCCATAAATATATCAACTCATTAACATTTGAGATGCATAATTCCCCCATCTGCTCGTTCGTTTGATCCGTTGATGCTCATCTTTATGGCCCATCGCCGTCCCATCGCGTTAGCAGCAAACCAAAGAGCATATCCATCCGGGATCCGTGTGAGTTAAGATTCAAACCGAAGAATATAGGCTCCGTCTCACACGTACACTCAATTCAAGTTGTGGGAAATTGATGTTTTTGAATTTTTAGTAGAAGATGAACGCGGTTTCGTTTGATATGTTTTGACAATTGACTGAAATGGATCATTCTACATGGTAATGAAAGGGAAGATTCGGATCTAGGCGTTAAATGATTAGGTGATTTAGAAATTTTGCTGCTGCCCAAAATAACCGTCAAATTCTATGATTTTTTCAGAAATTTAGGTTGACCGTTGACGAAAATTATAAAGACTTTCTAAGGATTTTTAAGATTTTAAATAGTATTATTCGATTTTATCACCCCCGAATTTTGGGGGATAAAACAAAAAGGGTATGTGACAAAATTGAAAAAAATATTTCAATTTTTGAATCATTTCTCAAATTAAATCATTTTATGCCTTGAAAGGCAAAATTCGTGAACGGTACCCGTTATTTCCGTCGAAATTGCTTACAGAATATTTCAGGTACTCAGAAGTCGTATAAACTACAGGCGGTAGAGTTATTTCATGAAAATACATTTTGTTTGTGGTATTATTTACAAAATAAAAAGAATGACAAAATTTTGTGACAAAATCTCGGAAACGTGATAAAATCGGGAGTAGACAAAATCGGGAGTGACCAAATCGGGTCAACACTGTAATAAGATTCAGATATATCAGGCAATAATTTTTAAACTTTATTAGAGTGATATTTAAGTGTTTACAAAGTTCATCCTTCCAGGCAATACAGGATATTTGACTAACTGGTTAAATTTTCTATATATCTATATTAGGTGCCAATGAAAATGAATTTTCGAATTAAAAACGACATTGCTCACAGTTTCTTACCCCAAAATATGACCCATGCAAAATTTAACTCAATGGACATGATTGAAAATCTAATTCATCCATTAAATTTTTTCCATGATACAAAATGACTTAAAATGCATGAAAATCGAGTTCTGATGTTATTTCGAAACTTTTTTTAATCGATTTTTCTCTTCAACATTTTGGGACTCGTTTTTTTCAGATGATGAAAAAATTTCAACTAATTTTAATACCGGACGATAAGCAAAGTTTTCGTAGCCAAAAATATCCACTGATGACGCAAACTATGTCTATAAATGTCGATAAATATCCTTCACTTCCCAATGGATTTTAAAGATTTATATATCAATCGATTCGCAAATATTCCACTCAATTTGCCAGTAGTATTAAACTTTTGATTATAAACGCTAAACTATTGAAAATTTAAGTTTAAGTTTTTTCATGCTTGGTAATTGCCTACTTTTAGGTATTATCAATTATTGAACTGAGGTAAATATATAAATGAGGTGGCCAGCCGTAGACAGTGGGGTCCCTACTCCCTGCAGAGTGGGAGATGCTGCCAAAGCGGAGTAGTAGTGTCCTTGGGATGGTTCCTTCTTCTATATAGAGCGAATAATTGGTTCAGTGTACATATTTGGTTTTACGTAGTTTACGTCGAGCGGTCTTGTCTTGTATAAACCAAATTTTCTCACGAGGGGAAATAATTGTTTGTTTTTGATGCCAAAGGACTCAAAATGCATGAAACTTTTTGATTTTTTTTTTTAAAACAACAAAAAACAAAAAACAACGAAAAATATTCTACCGGCGCAATTTTCATCGAATTAAAAAACCGGAAGTTACGCAAACATTTGCTAAGCCCAGAAATATGCCCCTGTGCAAAATTTGAGCTCCATCGGACATGGTTTAGGGGTGCTCAAAATCTTGCTATCCAAATTTTGAAATTTTTGTAACTTTGAAAACTTTTGAGATCAGATTTACGAAGAAAATTACTGATCTAGGCAATGTTTAAACACTGAAGTTTATTTTGCGGTACCCTTGAATTCAAAAACATAACGTAAAGATAAAAAGAGCGAATATAGCCTTTACGTATACTTTGTATACGAGAAAGGCAAAAATGAAATGTAGACACGATTCATGTCATTGTGGAACTTTTTTATCGGATTTTTAAATAACAGGATTTTTGTCTTCTTCAAAAGTACTGGTCGAGATTCTAAGGTACGGTTCATCCGTGTCTCCAGGATTCTCATCTGCCTCCTTAAAGTCACTGCATGAAATAGTATCTGGGTCCACGTATTCGTTTCTTGATTGTTAATCCTCTGTCGCTTGTTTTTGCATTGCTTGCTTTTCCAATCAAAAGTATTGCCTCTTCTCAAGTTCAGTTGTCGACATTAGCAGCCTATTATTCTGTAGATTTCTCCAATGTTTATGGTAACACAAAATTTTAAATTCAATTGCCCATTACCAATCACTTGATTAATTTGTTTTCTTCCATACAGCTATCAACGCTTCTGTTGTTATTTGCGCACTTTGTTTAGGTTTGTTTCTAGTTCGCAAATGAAAAGGAACTTAGAAGAACTTCACCAACGACGGCAAATTAGATGATCTGAAACAATGAAATATTCCCCAACAAACAGAATATCTCCCCTAATTTATAAAATAATATAATAATAAACAGTGTGACTGCTTTCCCTTCTAAAGTTTAAATAAAAACATTGATAATCAATAGTATCAATAGAATCTGCAAATTGCTGGAGAGTTTCCGAATCGATTGATAAGCAAATGTCGAAAATCCATCGAAAGATAAAGACGCCATTAGCGTTTGAAATTCATCTAATTTCCGTGAGGTCTCGAATTTGAAATTTCCGTTTTTTCGTATTAGCTTCCTTAGACGTAGTTTAAGTCAAAAAATCGATATTCGATCTTTCTTTTGGTGGGAAAATTTGAACGGATAAAATTTTCAAAACTTTGGTGAATTTAGGCACCTCTAAATCATGTCCGATTGAGCTCAAATTTTTAGGGTCATATTTTGGGGTAGTGAACTAGTGAGCAATGTCGTTTTTTAAATTCGATGACAATTTTTTTTCCTATTCCCTTATTCTTCTACATAAATGAATGAGTCTGAACTTATGTCAGACAAACAAATACACATTTGTGTTTGTTGTGCTTATAGACTCGGAAACACTGAACCGATCGGTGGAAATTTAGTAGGCAGTGGTTTTTGGGCAGAAGGTCTTAGATGGTTCGAGACCTCCCTGCTTTGGAAAGGGGGGGGCTAACAATGACAATAACTAATTTCTTCATAACTCGAGAACAATCCAAGCAATGAAACTTTTGCATAGGATGTATTTGAAGGCAAGAAATGTTACTGTGGTTGTTCGGGATCCCTCCCCTGAAGAATCAAATAAGAACTTGCATTGCGAATTTGCAAGGAACTTTTAAAATTTGACCATCTGAATATGTAAAACAAAGTTGTAAAAATGGATATCTGAAGAATCGATTTGTTTTCCAGAAAAATGGACGCAAAAATATGTATCAGAAAATTGATCAAATACAAAGTTAGCCGGGTCAGCTAGTATTTCATTGAACATTCGTCGCACGCGCTAGCATTTCATGCACTAAGATGAAGGAAATTCTAACGACAACGACGAGAGTAGTCAGGTCATCAATTTGGTTTGTATGTTTTGTTTTTATGTAAGGGCATGCCAGAAAACTTGCCCATTACCGCCGCGTTTTCTGCTTCCCGTTTAGTCTATTCTTAGTGATGGTGTGGCGCAGCCGGTGATTCGCCGTATGAAGTTTTGTGCAAGTACCCATTTGAGAACATTACAACACCTGCTCAGTGAGAATCTGACATTATTATTCAAATTTTAGCTTGCCATTTATAATATTCAATCTTACCACAAATCTAGGAATGCATTCTTTCAAAGAAGGATTATATCTCCTTGCATTGAACTGAGCAAATGCTTGAAATGAAAGAAGGAGTCAAATCCTTTTCTGGCTTCTGTTGGGCAAATGCATTCTTTGAAAGAAAGAAGATTTGGCATAATTTCTTCTTTAGCTGAGCAAATGCCTGAACGGAAAAAGAAGTAATATCGTCTCTTGTACGCTTCCTGCTCGAAAAGCTATTTCTGAATCAGAGCAAACTATAATTAGTCTGCCGTCTGCTGGGTAGATGAATTCTTCAAGAAGGGGTCCATATTCATTCATTTATGTTAAACACCAAACAGATAACACTGAATCAACAATGACCCATTTGCACGGTTCGAGGCCGCTCTCCTCCATCCTCGATACGCCCCACGCTCGCCAAGTCGTTCGCACCTGGTCTGCCCATTCTGCTCGCTGCGCTCCACGTCATTCGTCACTCGCTGGATCGGAAGCGAACACCATCTTTGCAGGGTTGCTGTCCGGCATTCTTGCACATGTCCTGCCCATCACCCTTCCGGCTTTAGCTACCTTCTGGATACTGGTTCGCTAGAGCTGGGCGAGCCAGGTTCATTCTTCGCCGCCACACACCGTCTTCTTGCCACACACGGATGGGTCCAGCACCCGTCTCTCGAAATACCCGAGTGCTTGCAAGTCCTCCTCGAGCATTTCCATGTTTCGTCCTCAGAGGACTACCGGTCTTACACGTCGTATATGACATCGCGTGCGGTGGTAATCTTTTCGACGCAGTTCTTCTTGGGCCGAGATGGCCCGACTCCACAGAGATGCGCCGTATTTCGCATCGACTAACGTTGTTGCAGTCGTTAATCCGAGGTAGACGAATTCCTCGACCACCCGAAGGTATCCTCGTCTCATCGTAACACTGCTTCGTGGCGGGCCCTGTCGCGCTCGGTTCCGCCCAAAGCATGTACTTTGTCTTTGACGTACCACCAGTCCAACTTTGTTTTGCTTCTACGTTTCAGGCGGAGTGCAGTTCGCCACCTTGGTAAATGTTCGCCAGGCTGTCACTGGTCATCCGCGAAACAAATAAAATTGATCTGGATTCTGGAAAATCGTACTCGGCTGTTACACCGGCTCTCAGCATGACAATTTCTAGCGCAATGTTGAAATCAGGCACGAAAGTCCATCACCTGTCTTAGTCCCTGCGCGATTCGAACGAACTGGAGTGTTCGCCTGAAATCTCTCACAGTTAGTTGTACACCATCCACCGTTGCTTTGATCAGGTCTTGTAAGCTTCCAGGAAGCTGTTCGTCAATTTTCATAGCTCTACGCGGTCTATACTGTCGTATGCCGCCTTGAAATCAACGAACAGATGGTGCGTTGGGACCCGGTATTCCGGCATTTTAGGTTTGTCCGCCAGTAAAAGATCTGGTCCGTTGTCGAGCGGCCGTCAACGAAGCCGGTTGATAATTCCTCAATGAACTCGTTCAACAATGGTGACAGACGACGGAAGATGATCTGGATAACTTCAGTGCATTAAGGATGGTGATCGCTCGAAAGTTCTCACACCCAGTTTGTCGCCTTTCTGTAGATGTGGGATATAACCCTTCCTTCCACTCTCCGGTAGCTCCAATACCATCCTTACCAGCTGCTATTGGTCTTTAGCGTTGAATAGCATCCTTAATCTCCTCAAGGTGGGGCTGGTTGGTTTCATCGTCCGCTGAACTGACGTAGTCATCTCCTCCGCTGCCTTGACTTTCACTCGCCTGTACTTTCAGCGCCATTCAGATGTTCCTCAGGGGCTGTCATCTTCCCTCAATTAATCTAAACATCTTGAATTGAAAGAAGAGGGGAAGTCGACGAAGAGAATCCTCTCTTACGACATTCGGTCATATTCTAGATAGAGCTTGATATATCCCTTTGCATCAAACTGATCAAACGCCTGAATTGAATAAAGGAACTATGTCTCTTTTACCTATTGTCGAGAAAATGCATCCTCTGAATGTAGAAAACTTATCTTCCCCTGCCTATAACCGAGCAAATGCTTGAATTGAAAGAAGGAACCATGTCGTCTTCGCCTTCTGGACCTCTGCAATCCTCTGAAAGGAATCATACACTTCCTCGCATTGAATAATGGTACATTGAGAATAGGAACCATACATATTCTCCCTTGTGGTTTGCTGCAAAAACATTTTTTGTTCTACATTTTTTTTTGATCGGCCGGCTTGGCCCTCAAAAATCGATTTGATTTTTTTTATTTTGTTATTTGAGTTTTAAAATATAGTATATCATGACGGCCTTAATTTAAAATTTGATAACCTAACTACTATGTACACTAATATTTCCTTTAAAAATTTGATAACCTAGATTGGAACTAGTGCCTCAAATGGGTGTTTAGGGTATACATGTTTTACATATTCTGAATCTGCATAAAAACTGAGCCTAACCCAATTTTCAGAATTTTGGAGCCCCGAACTATTTTTTAATTTGCATTTTAAATTTATATGGGACTAAAAATTTGTTCTTATGCTGCATGGGCCAACTGTCATTCTATGAATCTTATGTCATTCTATCGATTAAAATGGCTTATTGTTTGCTATACAAAATGAAAATAAAAGGTTTACAAACAAAATAAAAATATGTTGAGATCAGAAATGCATGCTCTTTATGTTGAACTATAAGAAACCTTATATTTTCTGCTCAACAACCCAATTGAGGTTTTAGCGCAGTTTCCCAAACCGGCATGCCGTATTCGATCACAGGAGGATGATTTATTAGATTAGCAGCTTATTTTTCAGGAACAACACGACCGACGTTGATCAAAGGTTACAGTAGTTTCCACAAAAACGTTACACTTTTTCACCGTCTTGTCATGTTAACTGAAAATAAGTTTGCTGTCGAGGGTTGCTTCAAAGGTAGTCGGCCTCATTGGCCCATTCCAGTAGTCGTGTCATTGAGGATGATTTTACAGTTCCACTTCCAGGCGGAAATGTTTAGGGATTTAGAGCGGGTCGATGCTTGATAGTCATAGTGCTACTAAGCTTCTTTCATACGCAGGAGGTCGTGGTTCAATCCCGTCGTTCCATTCTCCTACTTTGTATCTTTCTCTATATTTCTCATGTTCTAGCAATTGCAACTGGAAATGACTATTCTTTATACCTTCAACTTAAGTATTCTAACAGTAATCCTAGAATTGAAATGAAGAATAGAGCTCGTTTCTCACATCCAATTAGAAATTCCATCCAGTTGCTTTCTCCGATCTATCACATTGGCAGCTCGTTAACCAAGACGGGCCTCTGCTTTCGAACCTAACCTGAAAATTCCAAATAAATTCCGCATGATTTCGTGGCAAGTGCAGAGGTATTCATTTGCAGTAATTGTAATTCCCCAAAATCATTCTCTTAACTTAACTAACTATAATGATTTTCACATTTTTCGTCTTTCTAATAAAGTGTCAAACAGTAAATTAATGTTTTAGCTGAACATTGTAACTTTCATCTCTTTATAGAACAAAAGTTATTCAAATATTATGATTTTCATAGGCTTCAGTTTTTTAACAGCATTCGAGAAGACTCTTGTCGACAAACGTTTTTCTGTCAGTATAAAAATGAAAAGGATTTTCAGCATATCGTGAAGAAATTTGCGACTTTTAATTATGGAGTAATCACATGGAGATACCTCTAAAATATGTATAATTAACGATAACTTTGTTGTATGTGAGATGTAACAAATGTTCACAAAACATGTAATTTTGCTTGTTTAACAACTTTGTAGAAGAGACGGAAATGGGAAAATCATTGGAAAGAGTTAGAATGAAAAATAAGATTTCAATGGGTTTTTTACATAAACGACTTAAGTTTGTTATATATAAGAGATAGAAACTTGGGATGTTCAGCAAAGTTGTTCGTATTAACATTTGCTCATCTTTTCGGAAGACACTAGTTCATTCCATTCTGATGAAAATAATTTTCAACTCACTTTTAGGGGATTAATCATCAAACTCGTTTTATCAAAGATGCGCCCTAAATATCTTGAAACTTCTGTGAACAAACCCTATCATCCAAATAAACACTTTCGGTTTTTGAACTTCTGATCGTGAAAAATGACGAAATAAAAACATCGTGTAGCGTTGTAGTTTGTACACCAGGCCATCAATGTCATTGTCAAATGCCTTCTCGACATCGAGTAAGAGAAGGCTGATGGATGATAACTTTTGGGGAGGAAGGATCCCTCTAGGCTTCCGATGGACGGCTTCCGACTTCCAGGACGATGGAAGTAGTGGAGCGGAGACACTGATTAAAGATCAGCGAGAGGTGCCAAAGAATCAATCGCGTGTTGTGCTCGATTCCGGATGCTGTCGAAGCTGCAATTCATGTTCTTCGATGATTTGATAAGCCGTCAATCGCATTGAGATCCAACCTCCGAGAGTTTGGAATCAAATGGATGTTGTTAGTATGTCGCTGACGGCTGCTTGTGGATGACGATGCTTGCCCAGATTGTGTGAGCTGACGAAGTGACGACCTCATTTGCCGACCTTCTCAAAGTTATCGTGATCCTTTAGCTCATTAATGTCTAGGTGGGATCAAAGGTGGAATGGTGGACTTGGATTTTAGTATTTTGTCCTTTTCCAGAACGGCTTAGCATAATCTGGAAGAGTGCATCTTATTCGAGAAATCGTTATTTTTAGGTTCCCATTCTGGTTGGATAATTTTGTAATTCGATGCAACGCTGAGCTCAGGTAGTCCCAGTACGCTGGACTGTATTTCCCACGATTGGCGCTTATGTCCGGGTCTCCGGCGATGATGAACTGCCCTGCTGCCGAGTAATCTTAATATCCCTTCGTAGCTCGCTGACGTCACTTTGCTTGTGGGACAGTAATACGATGAAAGTGACGGCTGATCGGAGGTGGTGACCACTCCAACGGCTTCGATGAATTTGAGCTTGAAGTCCGACCAGGCGATAGGATGTTGTTTCGCTAAGGCGATTGCCACTCTCCCTCTGAGCTTGTCCAATCGAACCTCACCAGCCTAAAACCTGAATTGTTGCATTACTCAGCATTCATGGAATTTGGTGATGAAATCCACAATCTCCTTTCCTGAAGGAAATCGCTGAGCTCGAGATTTTGATCTTAAGCGAGCAAGTTGTTCCAATTTGCCAGACCTAACCAGAGCCATTTCAATGATGAAAAGGCTCAGAGTGTTGATCTGGTCGAACTGGATTTGCAGCTTCGAAGCCGAATCTCAAGTTGAGCTGAATAGCGGAGCTAGCGCCCTGGGTGTAGAGTGGAACGGAATTCCTGGGGTAGAGGATGCGCTCATCTGATGTCGCGGGAACCAGGAGCGGAAAGAGCGGCCCATTCACCGAGGATGGAGCGGCGGTGCTGGAGTTTGAACTGACGCAGTTGCTGCTGCTTATTCGCTTGTGTAACGGTGGGAAGATCAATCTGGATTCCAGAACCCAGCCCCCTTGAATGCGATCTAAAATACAACTTTTTTTTTGTTTTCTTATTACTTGTTTTACTAACACTAATTATGTAAATACAGGTAAATACTAGAAAGTCTTGAGGTGAGGTGTACATATTGAGATCAACTCCCTTATACTATTCCGCATCCTATCTAGAGATGTCGCAAATTAATCGATTAATTCGATTAATCGATTCAACGTTGTGATAATCGATTAATTTTGAATCGATTATTATCCAACGATTAATCGATTCAATAATCGAGAGGAATCTAGAGTAATCGATTAGTTACTAATCGATTATTCAGGATTTTACGACATCATAAGGATGTCGCAAATTAATCGATTACTTCGATTAATCGATTCATCGTTGTGATAATCGATTAATTTTGAATCGATTACTATCCAACGATTAATCGATTCAATAATCGACAAGAATTGAAAGTAATCGATTAGTTACTAATCGATTAATCGGGATTTTACGACATCTCTAATCCTATCACATCGGATTGGGAAAAATGGCTACAGGAACGAAATGACGGAAGTGCTAAATATGGAATTGTTCAACATAAATACAAAATTGCTACATCGAGAACGCAGTACGATGGCGCAATGGGGTGTGAAGATTGGGATGTAGTCCTAATATCTACGTTCACGGAGGTCGACGATGGTTGACGAAGCGACTAACGAAGGCCCGAGGAAATCGAATATCAAACAACGTTCTTATGGACACGTTATTTATTTACTTTATTTTGACGTGCGCCACGGGGTTCTGCAATGGTTTCGTAGGGAGAAACAGGATTCAAAAGGAAGGGAAAGTGTGGCGAGTGCCAAGAGCTGTCTTGATGCCATTAATTTTTTACGATGCCCATGTTTTAGTTCGAGTTATTCCGCAAGGGGTAATAAATTTAGCATTAGCAAACAACGAAAAGTGAGTTGACATGGGAAACGTTTTGGATGATATTTTTTCATTGTGCTTAGATTAAAAGAAGCAAATCCCAATTTCAAAATGGTCAACTTTATCGTGCTTGCCCTATTCTGCCCATGATCGCATATTTGTAACAATCGACAAAAGTAGGCATGGGAGAAATTGAACGTTTAAGTTTGTGATATGCATCAGTATGGAAATCTAATTAAAGTTCAAAAAATCATCAAAAATTAGAGAAACACTTTTTTCAGGTGAAATTTCCCATAGCATCATTTACATTACTTGCTATTTGAGTACAAATTAATTGCGATTTTTTTGATCAAGGAATACGGCATACTAGCGAAAGAATTTCCCAGTGTTACCGATATGCGGTCACTTAGCTCAATGTTACAAAACAACTTTATGGTTTTTCTAGGTTTTCTAGAACAAACATTCTGATTTCACTTAGTCAGCTTAAATAACTAACAATTTGGGGACGATCGCTAAGCTTAACTCAAAATCGCCGAAAATGCAAATGTTACAAATATGCGATCATGGGCAGTATTGGAACTCAGCAAATTATGTTGTATTGAAAGAGTTGAGGGGGTCATTCAAAAATGACGTCCACAGGTTGAGGGGGAGAGGTCTAAGATTTTGTTATAGTGCATACACTCGGTATACAATAAAAACCCAAATTTATCCCCAAGTGGTGATTATGCCTTTCTTGATTCGATATGTTGGATTCGAATTAATGTTGTAAATGCTGTGCTAATTGCCTACATCTTGGCGGTTAAAATATTTGATGCAACTCTATCACGCTGCTTATAAATTACTCAATAATTGAGTAATTTTTAAGCAATTATTATGAGAGTAATGGATTGCGTCATGGCTAAATTGATTAATGACTTAAAGTGTGCATGTAAACAGCGTATTTGTTAAAAGAAAAATAGAAATATTATTCAAATCGAATGAGTTATTAGCAAACAAAAACAATAGTACCCAAATAAGAAAGTGACTCCGTCGAATTAAACTAGTTGCACCTCGAATCAGTCAAGTCCTTCTATATGAAACGTGTTTAACAATAAAAAATTCCTGGGCTACACACACACACACACACAGTCAGACATGTGCTCAGTTTTTCGAGCTGAGTCGATTGGTATATAACACTATGGGTCTCCGAGCCTTCTATCAAAATTTGGCTTTTGAGTGAAATTATAGCCTTCTGGTACAACTTTGTTGTACGAGAAAGGCAAAAACGTAACAGAGGGGGAAGGGGGTGTCTAAAAATCTCAAAAAGTAGTGGACGTCATATTTTAATCACCTCTAGTCTAGGAAATTTTTGCGGTAACAAATTTATTCCACTTTAATAAATGGAACGCACGAAATACCTCCAAGCTAAAAAAAAAACATGAAAAGGTAAAACATTTAGCTGGGAAAGTTAAACAAAATGTAAAAATACTACGTTTCCATAAATATTGAAGAAAGCTCGAACTGAAATCGTAACAGCCAAGATTTATTCCTCCCAGATTTTTTGTCTATATATAAGGCCGATACAAATATTCAAAAACTATTCTGTCTCTCCCCCCCTCGTTTTTTTGCCCAAAAATAATATTTTGAAGGGGCAACATAGTTTTGAGAATTTTCAAAACATTCTTTAACAAATCCAAGGAGTTTTTTTTATTTTTATTATTATCACCCCCCCTTTGACCTTCCGGAAACCAATAGGACAAAATGTCAATTAAATATTTGCAAAGGCTTAATATGTATTTTATCTATGTATGAAGCTATATATGAAGACGAGTAACCGAATCGATATAGACGATGAAGACGAGGAACCGAACGAACTGATTAGTGAGGAAATCCTGCAAATCGGTCCATCCGTTGCCTCATATGAAATGCAAATTATTTTTAAATATAGAGATAAAGGAGAAATAGTGTGGATCAAATCGTGTTCTATTACAGAATAACGCCGTATCATAATAGAGAGATAGAAAAAATAACAGGAATGATGAGAAAATACACACCCCTTACCACATCTATTAAGTCTAAGCATCATCAAATAAACTGATAATCGATTCCCATTGGATTGAACATGGTGCTCTCTGTACGCAATGATCAACGACCCACGTACTGATGCAATGGTCCCGATGACGACTAGAAACTAGCGTCGACTGCATTCAGACGCGAATAATCTGGTAATCATAGTGTCATACCAGGTGTGCACGTTGATAGGCGAGGTTGGTCTGCCTACATTGCAATGCATTGCGTGAATCTTCAAATACGGCTTATGAATAACTTTATATAATAACTGAAAAGTCAATTTAGTATGAAATTCAACAGCGCTGCATGTAAGTTAGACTATCAGTTGGGAGTGATGTTTAAATATCTGTGAGTTTTTTAAAGGAACCAACTTCTATGAATTATTTATTCTATGAAGCGGCTCGTAAAGTTAAAATAATTATATTAATAGTTTTAATTTTGAGCTCACTCGCATTTGGGCATACTGTCATATTGAAAAGAAAAACCATGTTTCTCAATGATTCAAAATCACATAATGTTCGTTGTGGCAAGTAAATTTAGAAAGGCACTCCATACGCACGCCATGACCAACCAGAAGTAGTCCCAGATGGCCGATGATGTGATGCAATGCGAGCGCTAGCTAGGACGGTTCTACCATTTGTTATAATGATTGCTTTGAAATAAAATTCACTGAACTGATTCCCCGTCAATCATCGTTCGTAATGCCGTCAATCATTGTTCGTAAACTGCAAATATTAATTTCCAAAAACATAAACGGCATAAACAGCAACCAAAAAAAAAGTTAAAGTCCAACAATGTTAATGGATGCTTTGAGGTTAATTTATCAGCCATCGTCTAGCCAACCCTGCGCATGCAAACAATTAAGAACAAAAAACACAATAAATTGTCTGCTTCTTCTGCAATTATTGTGACAAGAAATTTGAGACCCATGCATTCCGTAAACTAAGCTCTTAAATCGTAGCACAGTAGCAGGACCAGCAGACAGTTAAATTTCCTTAATGTCGCCAGCATTGACCAGCCCTAATGGTTTCTGTCTGCACTGCTGCTGCCACTAAGAAGTGTCCGCTTACCATCCTCATGGTTGCTTTCGGGTTTGCTTTCTCCTATCCTAAACCCTGAAGGCGGAGAGCAAAATAAGCAAGCCAAAAAGGCATTTCGCAGAACCCTAAGGCACCTTAAATCATTGTAACCTACATTACCAGCAGCAGCAGCTGATTCTACTGGAAGATATATAGACTAGGACATTAATCCTGGACTGCGGATCGATTTTACAGAGCCCGCATATGCATTGTACACCGTACAGCCAACGAAATATGTTAAAGATTTAAATTCTCCGAATGATCAGTTTGCAGCACTAGCTCTGTTGATTCAGCCAAGAAAATATGTCCGGAAAACTTATACAAATAGTCATCATGAATATAAACTGTTCCAGAACTTATAAGCACACTATGCATCGATTGTTTCGAGAAAGGCATCATCACCGCTAGGTGGAATTATCTGGGTTTTCCACAATAAAAATCAAAATTTTGAAACAAAAAATATGGATCAACCAAGAAAATAAGATTACTTATCACACAATTATAGGTACGAGCTTAATTTCTTTGTTATTATATTTGTTTTGAGTGCTTTTTAGCAGCTTGCTGTGAGTTCAAAAATTAATGTTGATTTTATTTTCCAAATTTTGGTGAAACATAAATGAAAATTTATCCGAAGATTATATTATTCAGTAGCAAATCCAGTCAAGATTAAGATACCTAACTCACAATAAGTTATTGTGATAACAGGAAATATTATTTTATTCATTTCTTGAAAATTGAGAAACGGATTACGGTAGCAAATCTGGCAATTAATGTATAAAATCTGGGCATATACAATCCTGTAAGCTTTTTATACAAATATTGTATTAAAATAATACAAATCTGTATTATTTCAATACAATAATTTTATTAAAATCTTCCAAAATTGTATATGCCCAATTATTATACAGTTTCTGTAAGGTTTTTATGCAGAACTGTATTAAAATCTGCCATCCGCTGGTTGGATGATAAATTTTGAATAAAATTTGGCTTTTACGCCAAATGATGGTCTAGATTTAATGAGACGGAATCTTTGCGTTTTCTGAACTTCTTTCTTTTTAACAAGTAAAATAATGAGCGCAATGGAATGTGCACGTGATCGGGTGGTGGCCGATCAATGAAAGAATGTGCAGGTTGAGGATCAAAGGCCGGTTCTTCAACTTCAGCATAATCAACGTCCATAGCCCACACTCCAGAAGCACTGATGATGATAAGGACGCATTCTACCCGCAGCTGGAACGTGAGTCTGACAGCTGCCCAAGCCACGACCCCAAAATCATCATAGAAGATTTGAACGCTCAGGTTGGCCAAGAGGAGGAGTTTAGACCGACTATTGGAAAGTTCAGCGCTCACAGGTTGACGAACGAAAACGGCCTACGACTAATTGATTTCGCCGCCTCCAAGAATATGGCCATTCGCAGAAGCTACTTCCAACACAGCCTCTCGTATCGGTACACCTGGAGATCACCACTGCAGACAGAATCACAAATCGACCACGTTCTGATTGATGGACGGCACTTCTCCGACATTATCGACGTCAGGACATATCGTGGCGCTAACATCGACTCTTAACCACTATTTGGGGATGGTTAAACTGCGCCCAAAACTATCCGCCATCAATAATGTCCGGTACCGACGTCCGCCTTGGTACGACCTAGAGCGACTGATGCAACCTACTGTCGCCACTGCATACGAGCAGCACCTCGAGGCTTCGTTGCTGGAAAAGGGCGAGTTCGATGGGGCCCCTCTTGAGGACTGCTGGAATACAGTTGAAGCAGCCATTAACGACGCAGCGGAGCACAACGTCGAGTATATAGGACGAAGTCGACGGAACGATTGGTTCGACGAAGAGTGCAGACAGATTCTGGAGGAGAAGGATGCAGCGCGGGCGGTCGCACTGCAGCAAGGTACCCGGCAGAACGTGGAACGTTATAGACGGAAGCGGAGACAGCAGACCCGCCTTTTTCAGGAGAAGAAACGCCGCCTGGAAGAAGCGGAGTGCGAGGAGATGGAACAGCTGTGCCGTTCTCAAGAAACACGCAAGTTCTATCAGAAGCTCAACGCATCCCGCAATGGCTTCGTGTCGCGAGCCGAAATGTGCAGGGATAAAGATGGAGAGCAACACTACGATGAAAGCCAACCAGTCCCCACTTTGAGGGAAGTTAAGGATGCCATCCAACAGCTAAAGACCAATAAAGCAGCTGGAAAGAATGGTATCGGAGCTGAGCTCATCAAGATGGGCCCGGAAAAGCTTGCCACTTGCATGCACAAACTGATAGTCAGAATCTGGGAAACTGAACAGCTACCGGAGGAGTGGAAGGAAGGGGTTATATGCCCCATCTACAAAAAAAGGCGACAAGCTGGAGTGTGAGAACTTTCGAGCGATCACCATCCTTAATGCCGCCTACAAAGTGATATCCCAGATCATCTTCCGTCGTCTGTCACCATTAGTGAATGAGTTCGTGGGAAGTTATCAAACCGGCTTCGTTGACGGCCGCTCGGCAACGGACTAGATCTTTACTGTACGGCAAATCCTTCAAAAATGCCGTGAATACCAGGTCCCAACGCATCATCTGTTCGTTGATTTCAAGGCGGCATACGACAGTATAGACCGCTTAGAGCTATGGAAAATTATGAACGAGAACAGCTTCCCTGGGAAGCCTACCAGACTGATCAAAGCAACGGTGGATGGTGTGCAAAACTGTGTAAAGATTTCGGGCAAACACTCCAGTTCGTTCGAATCGCGCCGGGGACTAAGACAAGGCGATGGACTTTCGTGCCTGTTGTTCAACATTGCACTACAAGGTGTCATGCGGAGAGCCGGGTGTAACAGCCGGGGTACGATTTTCAACAGATCCAGTTAAATTATTTGTTTCGCGGATGACATGGACATTGTCGGCCGAACATTTGCAAATGTGGCAGAACTGTACACCCGCCTGAAACGTGAAGCAGCAAAAGTTGGATTGGTGGTGAATGCGTCAAAGACAAGGTACATGCTTGTGGGCGGAACCGAGCGCGACAGGGCCCGCCTGGGAAGCAGTGTTACGATAGACGGGGATACCTTCGAGATGATCGAGAAATTCGTCTACCTCGGATCCTTGCTGAAATACGAAGGCGCATCATCTGTGGAAGTTTCGATTCGCCACCGCACCAAATGTGTCATGTACAAGACGCTAATAAGACCGGTTGTCCTCTACGGACATAAAGCATGGACAATGCTCGAGGAGTATTCGAGAAACGGGTGCTTGGGACCATCTTTGGCGGTGTGCAAGAAGACGGTGTGTGGCGGCAAAGAATGAACCACGAGCTCGCCCAGCTCTACCGCGAACCCAGTATCCAGAAGGTAGCTAAAGCCGGAAGGGTACGATGGGCAGGACATGTTGCAAGAATGCCGGACAACAACCCTGCAGAGATGGTGTTCGCTTCCGATTCGGCAGGTACGAGACGGCGTGGAGCGCAGCGAACGAGGTGGGCAGACCAGGTGCAAAACGACTTGGCGAGCGTGGGGCGCATTCGAGGATGGAGAGATGCGGCCTCGAATCGTGTATTGTGGCGTCAAGTTGTTGATTCAGTGTTATCTGTTTAGATGTAAACTAAATGAATGAATGAAGCAGAAAACAGTCGAACCCATGACCAAATGGGCATTGGATGTTGATCAAGAATCTGATCCATGAAGCACATTTAAGACTCTAGATATCTTTAATTATGATTTTTCAAGAAAAAAATACAACCATTGTGAACGACTTACCGGTTACGGAAATGTAAATGATATTTTAACTAATTTCATATCTTTCCGAACCTGAGAAGATCAGAGATGAATGCCAATGGTAGGTCGCAAAAGGCAGCAAAAATTAATTACGAAACGTATAAGAGCTAGGCGCTCCTTTTCCCGCTGGAATTGAAAATAATAATTTCCTTCAGCTTGCATCCCACACCTCGCCAGATTCAACGGTGAACGGAAGGTAGCAGGGGCTTGTTGCTTTTCCACTTAATGCGAGAAACCGTTTATATTTAATTTATGACTAAAATATAAATTTGACGAAGAAAGTGCAAACAAGGGAGCAGTTATTGCCTGCTGATATTGCGAGATTGCGAGAAATGAGATTTCTTCATGCCGCCGAAGTTACAGAACAAAGTAAGGAAAACATTTCTCCTTATTTAGCTGTCACTGGACAAAAGCGATTCTAAACTCAGAGACAGCCAGTTCTAGTTTCGTCTGTTTGAGAGTTTTTTTATCTGTTGAATCATGTGTACATCTGCGTTCGTAAAACGAAATAATCGCAAGCGAATTTGGCTTTGCTTTTTATTTTTGAACAACCAATCGATGAAAAGGAAAATTAAAACTAATCATGTCATTATTTATAAGACGGAGCAAACCTATGCGCATCCGCCGGGAATGCTAATTTTTCGATCGAATGATGATTACCATAACCAGCTAATCTAAGTCGTTGAAAATTGTCTGCAATCATCTGGTTTGCTCAGCTTCCTTTGGCGTGAGTTGCGTAAACATAAAATGCCTATGAACTGGTTACATTCCGCTAAGTTCAATTTCGGGATTTCCCAGATACAAATACGTTCACCCTGATTAGAACAGTGGATGGGTGGTGATCGAAGCTTAGTGCCTGTGCAACGGATGAGAGAATTCAAGTCAATTGCAATGATTATTTTTTGATCATTGGTAATTTGGTTGGCAGAACATGAATGTGTTGCTGATAGGAAATAATTTGGGAAATTTAATTTCAATTATAAACTTATTTTATACAATTTTGTTCAACTCTCCGAGTGAAATTGGTGGCTATTTTTGCGACTTAATATTACGTTCGATTTGTCTGCTTCCGGAAATAACGAGATTGACTATCAGTTAGTTCCAAGTTTACCTAAATCAGAACATGCATAAACTAGATTATGGAAAACTAACGATGCAAATGAAACTTCATTTAATTTAATTATTTAAAAATTTGCAAATCACTTTTCAAAGGTCCAGGCAAATGTTTTTTTAATAATTAAAAGCTTCAAACCCTAACATTCTGATATAAACCCAGTTTTATTCATTTCTGTAAAAGATTTCCATTAAAACTGACTCCTGTTGCCTTATTTTGTCTCTTCTGGTGAAAGAGAGATACCTGGATGTGATATTTTGATCCTTTTATCTACTTGAGCCTTTGGGTTACTTTTTTCATTAACGTACCAGACACCAAGTTATGAATGCGTAGCTCTAGCTATGTATGAAGCATGGAAGGAAAGTGTAAATATCACCGCGTCAATAGGTATATAGCGATAGGTATATCGAGTCCTCATTGAACTATATGTTACATTTGAATTTTAATTGGTTTTACAACTCTCATCTTCCGGTAAGGAAAATCAAATTTCGATACAGAGACGAGCCAGTACTGGGCTGAAAGTCTCATTAATAACGATGAAAAAATCAAATACGTCGAATGACACTTTCGGCTGCACGCTATTTTTGGCGTCCCCCCAATAATATTATTCTCCCCGCAAGACTGAATAGAAATGTATGAAATTAAGACATCTGCATCCAGATTGCAGGAATGCATACGGTGTCGTTATTCAAATTATTCGCTTTTTTTCTCCTCGTTCATGATCTGGGCAAAGGCTATGCATTGGTGTAAATTTTTAACAAATTTCATACATCATTATCGCACTTATCCCATTTGGTTTTAATCCAC
Organism: Armigeres subalbatus; assembly: GCF_024139115.2. Taxonomy (NCBI): domain Eukaryota; kingdom Metazoa; phylum Arthropoda; class Insecta; order Diptera; family Culicidae; genus Armigeres; species Armigeres subalbatus. The sequence continues at coordinate 357,144,588 of NC_085140.1, read as the reverse complement.
AACGTCGCCACGCAATCACCACGTGGCAAACAGCAATGGGATCTGGCTCAACTTTCCCTCCGGTGTTCGTTATCTGGTGATGAGGAGGGTAAAATTCTGATTTATTTATATGATTTTCGATGGAGTACGGTTTACCCCAACAGAACCCCCGCAATGACATGGATTGGGTGTCGCTTTTCATTCCTTCGTGTCGCTGAACAAGCGCTGCGGATTGAATTCAACCTAAAAATTTGGTTGCGGTGAAAGCAATTTGCTTTAATAGAAAATAAATCATTATCCTCGCATCTGGTTGGGGAGTGTCTGGAACACCCACCGTTACTGTTTTGCTCCGAATCATAAGTTTATGGGTGACAACTGCTCGGTTCCGATGGAATGTGATCTAAAAACGATGAGGGTGACTGGGCAAGAGGCTGAAATGTGACACACCTCATTGGAAACTACTGAAGCATGGTGCGTAGAAAACGAGACTGCGTGTAAGCCGGAAGCGTCAGAAGGAAACTGAAATTTCGGAAAGGATCCTGTGCTTTTAACAAATTGCCCTTAATCACTCGGGCGCAACCTACGGTAGTTTGTTAATAGTTGAGGGTGTTATGTTTACAAATGTGGCACGAGCTAGAAAGATAAATTGTCACGCTAGGCATTAAAGCGGAGAATATCGGCGATACAAAAATAAACATCGTTACCTTTCTCGTCCACTAAGTAAAGGTGAAGGAAATATGATCAGTCTCAGAAAAAAATGGATATGAAACATGAAGCCTCAGATTTCTGAGAACTTCATCAATTTCAACAGCAGAACTCTTCGATAATTATTCCTAAAAAGTTTTTTTATTGTTCGATGGCAAAATTACTAAATATTTGAAACAGTTCCTATATCTAATAGTTTTTAAACGGAGTGGTGGACTTGGACTTGAAAGATCTCCATCCTGGGCGATGTCCAGCTATCGCCCTAACCTTTTGCCAAATAAAGATTCGGTCGACTCCGCCATGAGCCTCTGAGTCTGCCTCTGCTGCGATGTCTAGCAGGGCTCCAGTCCGTGAAGTTTGAGTAAGTTACCATAATCGTATGATTGTAAATTAAAACCCCTCAGTGTGTCAATAGGAAAGCAGTAAGCCATGACTCGGCCTCTTCTTGTCAGATCTGCGTGGCGTGCACACGCACTCACGGAAAGCTGCTGTCATCGCATTTCGCTCCGGCCATTTGGGGTCACACATTTTGGCGATCCACTGGCACTCTGCTGCTTCTTCAGCTAACATGTGCGATGACTCTGCTTGCCTTTGACCGAAAAGGGAGTCATCACATTTTTAATTTTTGGGTAAATGTTCGAAAGTCATATAATATGTTGAAGTTGCAGTATTTTTCATGTGCCATTTTTGAAAACAACAACATGGTACATTTTTCTAAAAGTGGGTTTTATATTCAACGTATGAACACATTCATATTGGCACATTAGTTTGCTAAATTTTAGAAAGGGAAAATAATCAATGAGGAAAATCATTCCTCCTATAGAAAGATAGGGGTAATGACGGCTTTGGCAGGTTTTGTTCTATTATTGGCAGGGGGGTTTTTTATGGCTGATTATGCTCAAATTTGGCCCAAACATTCTTTGCGTATCAAAGAATATTGTGGCCAAATTTCATAAAATTCGGTCGACAAAAACCCCCTTGCCAATAATAGAACAAAACCTGCCAAAGCCGTCTGTTCCCCTATATAAATTAAAGAAATAAGATTATATTACAGGAGATGAGTCATGCCTCCTATAGAAAGACATAAAAATAGATATTACAGGAGAAGAATTATGCCTCCTTAAAACGGATATTATGGGAGAGGAAAAACACCCTCCAGAAAATTAAACAAAAAGGGAGTACATTTATAGAATTTTTGTATTGATCTGGATACTTAAAGTTATCCAAAAGGGAAAAGTGTACAAAAAAACTGCAAGATCTACCAAGTTAAATAAAAGTTAGAACTCAACCCGCTACTTTCAATTGAAAGTGATCTTTTCAAGTACACTTTCAACTCATTGGGTAGGGGGTAATGTGACGACCCCAACTACTTAAATTCCTTCAGGGGGATTCGTCACAATCTTTTATGCGGAGTCAGTTTACCTTGGCACCGACCCGCGCTAGAAAAGAGTTTTTGCGCCCAGCAACAGGGTTTTGTTTTTTAAGTCTGCTTACTTTTGCTTTTTAATCAAAATACAGCACATGGCAAGGTTCCAAATGAGCCGTCAGGAGAGAGAGTAATTAAATGTAGAGAAAGAGAGAAAATTGTCAATTCTACTACAGATTAGCTGTAAGTTAATTTTAAGTGATTAAAAGAGTCTTGATTGAACCCTAACGCGGTGTGTACGCGTTTTAATTAATTACAAAAAGAAAACCAGTGCCGCCGCGCGGCCGGGACTGTCTCGCCCCGTCGGTGCGCTTCATATGCCAAGAGGAGCCGGCGAATATATTATTCGCGAATATATTATTCGAATATATATAATATAATATACTCAAAAAGCACTCTTGACTATTTGAGATTCTTTTGGATCAAAAAATAATAAGATGCTCCATATTATCATCTCCATCTTTTTCTTGAATACCGCGGCGGTCTTACGCTCGCAGGCTTGACTACGAAGGTAAACGTCAAGCTAGCCACCGGGGTAAAGGATAGGGAGAATTTTTCCGCTGAATATATAAACTTTGTGAATTTATAAACAAAGTTATCGTGAAAACATTAAAAACTTTTTTGGCCAGTTGGATAGATACAGTTTTTTATGGAATGATAATTTTCGATCTGTTTTTACCCATTATGTATAATTAAGTTTGTATAATTAAGTATAATTAAGTTTGTATAATTAATGTATAATGTATAATTATAATTAAGTTTGTAACATTTTTAAAACTTAATTTCACATTTAACAGTTCCACCTTTCAAGCTGTGTTTAATTAGTATGTTTTTTTTTTTGGTTTATGCTCGCAGAATTGATAATCGTAATTAACAAAAAAATCTATTTTTTCGAGCTTGTGCCAAAATGACGCTCATCCGCAGCTATCCGCAGCTGGATTCTTGTCCCGCAGATAGTATATACCCCAAACTAAACTGTGGTGGTGGTCTCTTGAGACTGCTCGGTCCTGCTTGTTAGATATAGTCCAACTTAGGCAAAAAAAGACATTTTTTCAATAATTGCCCATTCTTTACTAATTTTTATTAACCGTGCAACCCCACGTAAACGTAAACGTAACTTTTTTAAAGCTTAGACAATTATCTTTTCAACGGTGTATTAATTTGCAAAATTGGACAGTTATTTGCTGAGAAAATTGCATTTTTTCTACAATTTTCACAATTTTCCTAAATCTGATGTCTGTGGCGCAATGAGCTTTCATCACAGAGGGCCGAAATTTTGGGAATCTAGGTTTGAACTATCTGGCAATCAAATGGTATACAAGACACGTCATTCTAAGCAAGTCAATTTTTCTATTTTTGGCCACCACTTTCCCCATAGTGTATTGCCTTAATTCGAACAAGCGCCTACACGGACAGATAAATCAACCCAAACTTTGAGTTTAATATACGCACTGATGAGAATATCACAGAAAAAATTTACCCAAAATTGGGTAGTTTTCCCTTTCTTTCGCATGATTGCTATCAAAACTAGAGCAAGATGCAAACACCTCACCGAGGTTGCTCAGCCCAATAACCCAAATTTGAGTAAATTCAATATTCTCTATTTTGGGTTGATTAAGGTTCGCTTTGGATGAATTAAACTCAGCTTTGGGTAAATTATTTACATGGGATTAAAGGCAAACTACCTAGTGCCAGAAAAGTAATTTTACTCAAATTTGGGTTATTGGCCCAAACCACGGTTTGTTAGTGCAAACAACCCACTTTTGGGTAGTTTTGGTTTTCAGTCTACTTTTAAAGAAGGGATCACATCTACCATTGCCTTAACCAGGACAAACGCATCCCGATGGATGCTTTATTTCCAATTGAGAGAAAACATTTATCATTGCTTCATACTCGGGAAAGGATTGTATTTTTATAATATACTTATCGAGCTGTGTTATATTTACCATTCCTTCAACACCACTTAGCCTAGTAACCAGGGTTTCGACTTTTCGTTTCAATGAGACCAGAGCAAGCGTTTTTCGGGACATGGGATTATCTGTTTTCGTTCAATATTTTCTCTAGAATTAGCATTGGAAGATAAACGAAAATCTTGCCTTTTAGATGAAAATCTTTTTTAGTTTCATCACTTTTACCTCTCGCTCGCTTTTCGCGAGAATTATTGCAACACAATTACAAAATTGTATTGCAGCGCCGGGATACGAAACCAGAATAGTACACCCAACCAGCGCGCTGCAGCGGATGGCAGATTTTAATACAGTTCTGCATAAGAACCATGCAGAAACTGTATAATAATTGGGCATATACAAAATCTGTATTATTTCAATACAATTATTACAATACATCAATACAGATTTGTATTATTTTAATACAATATTTGTATAAAAAGCTTACAGAATTGTATATGCTCAGATTTTATACAATAATTGTCAGATTTGTTTTTTGGGTGTAACAATAATAGCCGTATGGAAGCGCTTCCTGTAGCCACACCATCACGCTATCTGTATAAAAACATTAAGTTATTTGTTCCACATAAGCTACTACCAATTTGCATTGATGATGTGACGAAAATACTCGAATATGAGAGAAAAAGAGCAAACCAACGTTTGGTGGCATCGAAGTGAGCGAACAATGGTTATCACTTTCCAGGCTGTTTTTCTTTCCCAAAAGGTGATTTCTGCCCGCAATTTTTCGTGGGGGAGCATTCTGTGCTCCTGAGATTGAGTGAGCATTACGAACCCAGCTAGTAACTAATTTTATGAACACAAAAAAAAATTATGCCATTTGACCACCATTTTTGTCGCTGTTCTCAATTATGCCAAATGTCCGTTATGCTAAATGGTCTTTATACCAAATGACCTTATTCCAAATGGCGTTATGCCGAATGACCTTATGCCAAATAACCCGCTCCCGTTTTTATATTTGTTAGAATTGTTAGAAAATTTTGAGTAATGTAGAGCAAACAATTTTATTTCTTTATTTCCACACGAACATTTCATCTGAAGTGTGAAATTTTAACTTCTATTATGGTTTCTCGGGGACTTCCGGAAGCGGTTACTAGGGGCCAGTTTTATAGAAAAAATTCAAAAGCATCATCTTAAAATTGTTATTTGAATGTAATACCTGCACTGCGTAATTGGATGGGATCCATTTTGTCACTATCACCCTCAGGAACCGTAATGTAATGCAGTAGTGAAGACAATTTCCTTTCAATTTAAATTATTTGAAATAACTCAGCTTTCTCAGTACATTTCTTCAGGAGCTACAACCCAACGATCAGCCGGTTAACCAAATTCTAAAGAACCATTTTGCTCTAATAACTAATACTAGGAAAAAGTAGTATGGGCGGTAAGGGTATGCGATAACACACTTTTTCCAAACGAAACGAAACGAAATTTAAAATGTCTTTGTTGATTCGAAACGGAACGAAACGAAATACAGTATACCCCCGCTGATCCGACAAATGTATGGCCGGACTATCGGGGTTTCTCTCGTTAATCCGACTATCAAATCCATACAAATGAACCAAAACAAAATCACAGCACAAATTTGAAAACTGACAGCATAATGTGCTCAAATGGGTGTTGATACTTTTTAATCCGGAAAATTCCGAATTAGCGAGATCCGGACTAATGAGTCGTCGGACTAGCGAGGTCCGGATAAGCGGGGGGATACTGTATAATTTTACTTTCGAGACTTCGAAACGATACGAAATCAAGGTGCATTCAATTCGGAATTTTACGAAACGAAACGAAATTTTATTTTTTTCTACTACCTATATTACGTTACGTATGCAATTCCGATTTCACTTTTTCGAAGTCAAGTAAATATCTTGCGACCAATATAGTTATAATAACAGAAGAAACAGGCTATGATAAATCGCTGCGTTGCCGTTTATAAACTAATTGCGATAAGGCGATTCCCCAGAATTTGTGCCGCTTTCAAACGAATTCATCGTGGAGTGTGTGCTCCCGAATATGTTCAATTTTATATCAGTTCGGTTTTATATCAGCAAGTATATAAAAATATAGAAATAGTGGGATTTTTCGTATATGGATTCAAATTCTGTTAAAAACCTTATTTCACTTAAAAATTATTTTCTCATCAGCGTGGTTTTATGGTATTGAGCTAACCCTAAATAAGTAAACATTTATCAACATCTCCCAGGCGTATGTGCAGATAGAGAATTTATAATAGCATATATTCATGTGCACGATCCTGTGTACTTTTCTCAAATGCATAACGATATGTATTTCGCAAATGTGATCGCAAAGTTTTAACGGCAGCAGTTTGCCAGGTATGAAGAAATCATGTTTCCTTTCTCATACAAAAAGTTGTACCAAAAGGCTATCATTTCCTTCTAAATTCAAACTTTTTATAGGAGGCTCGGAGACCCATAGTCTTATAAACTTACTAGTTTTTGTATGTTTGTCCTTGTATATGAGTTTGTGCAGTTTCCAATTCATGATCAATGACGATGCCGGTCACGTCCTTACAGTCAATTG